>NW_007059672.1:262456-290812 GCF_000164805.1 Carlito syrichta
AAGGATCGCCAGAGCCCAGCAGGTCGAGGCTGTGGTGGCCGGGAGCGGCCACTGCACTCGAGTCTGGGCGACAGAGTGAGACTCCAACTCGAAAAAAAAAAAAAAGGAAAAGAAAAAAAGGGAGAAAGTCATGTCATGGGGTAAACTTCATTGTTGTCTTATTTAAGAAATTGCCGCAGCCACCGCCATCTTTAGCAACCACCACTCTGACCAGTCAGTACCATCAACGTGGAGGCAAGATCCTCTACCAGCAAAAGTATTACAACTGACTAAAGGCACAGATGATTTTAGCATTTTTAGCAATAAAGTATCTTTTAATGAAAACATGAACATTATTTTTTGGCATAATGCTCTTGTACACTTACTAAGCTACAGTATAGTGTAAACATAATCTCATATGCATTGGGAAGACAAAAAATTCACATGATGCTCTTTATTTCAATATTCGTTTTATTGCTGTGCTCTGGAACTGAGCCTGCTCTGTCTCTGAGGTATGTCTGTATACTGGCTGAAATAACATAAAAGAAGGGTGAGCAGCAAAGCCAGATGGGCCTCAAGTGTAACTAGAGCAGGGATTTGAACACTGTCAGCATCTTTCTCTCTGTCATCACTACTATCTGCATGCTGGCTTTCCTGAGGATGGTCCCATGGTTCCCAGGCACTCCAAAATTCCCATCTCCCATCTTTGTCAGCTCATTGGCCCACCTTAGGTCATGCACTCATCTCTGTGACCAATGAGATGTTACAATGATGCTTGGCAGTCCTCACTGGAACTACATAATTTCTAAGAGAAAAGAAGTTTCCAAAAAAAAAAAAAGCCGATACATCAAAGACTAATAAGATGTCTTTCAATACCCTTTTTCTTTTTTCTCGACTTTTATTTGGGCATGTGGCAGCTTAGGATAAAAGCAGCTTGTACTGTACTGTGTCTTCCTGCCTACCTGTCACCTTTTGACCAAGTTCTAGCTAATGGTACATAAGTAGAAGGTTATGTGCAACTTCCAGAAAGCGTCCTTAGTAGGAGGGGCATGCCCCTCTCCTGCTTTCTGCTGATTGGAGGGGAAATATCTTGGTCAGACCTGGAATAGGCAGGATCACAAAACGGAAGGTGTAGCAACAAGTGAAAGATGTTTCATTCCTGATGATCAAGGAGGAATCGTACCAACCCTGAACTGCCTAGATTTATGGAAGGGAAATGTTAAACTAAAATTTGCTCAAGCTTCTACTATTTTGAATTTGCTATCACTTGCAGCCAAAACTAATCCTAACTGATGAAGAAGGTGCTATTATATCAGAAGAGGGGGAAATTTCTGAATTTAAAAAAAGAATGAATGTCCTCTGCAAAGATTTGGTTAATAATTTTTTTTAAAATCATCCATTAATTATTTATAAAGTGAATTTTTTTCACTTCCTTCAAGTTCTTGCTAGACTGTCACTTTTACAATCTTTAAATACTCTTGTTGAGATGTAATTGATATGCAATAAACTGTATGTATTGAAGTGTGCAATCTGTTTTGACATACGTATGCCCCGTGAAGTGTCACCACACATGATAGGGAATACATCCATCATGTACACAGGTTTCATTTTACTCCCATCTTTCTGCCCCTCCCTCGCCACCTCCCCAGGTAACCACTGATCTGTTTTCTTTTTCTTTTTCTTTTTGAGTTGGAGTCTCACTCTGCCGCCCAGACTGGAGGGCAGTGGCACGCTCCCAGCCACCACAGCCTCGACCTGCTGGGCTCCAGCGATCCTTCTGCCTCAGCCTTCCGAGTAGCCGGAATTACAGGCATGTGCTACCATGCCCAGCTGATTTTTTTTTTTTTTTTTTTTTTATTGTAGAGATGAGGTCTCGCCAAGTTGCCCAGGCGGGTCTCGAACCCGCAGGCTCAGGCAATCCACTCACCTCAGCCTCCCAAGGCGCAGGATTACAGGCTGAGCCACCGAGCCCGGCCTGATCTGTTTTTATCACTACAGATTAGCTTGTATCTTCTAGAGTTTTGTATAAATGGAATACAACATGCATGGAGTACAACATGCATTCTCTCTTTTTGTCTAGATTCTTTGGCTCAGCATAATTCTTTTGAGATTCATTCATGCTGTTGAGTGTATCAATAGTTCATCATTATTTACTCTAAGTAGTATGCCATTGTAATAATATGTATACATCATAATTTTTCCCCTTTGCCCACTAATAAACTTTCTTCAAGGTCTTACTAAACTATCACTTTTACAATTTGATTTTTCTTTGTTTGTTGTGTTTTGAGTAGGATTCTCACTCTGTTGCCCAGGGTGGAGTGCGGTGGCACATTCACCACCACCAAAGCCTCGACCTGCTGGGCTCAGGGGATTCTTCCTCCTCAGCCTTCCAAGTAGCTGGAGTCGCAGGTGCTCACCACCATACCCGGCTAATTTTTTTATTTATTGTAGAAACGAGGTCTCACCAAGTTGACCAGACTGGTCTCGAACCCCTGAGCTCAGGCAATCCTTTCACCTCTGCCTCCCAAAGTGTTGGGATTACAGGTGTGAGCCACCATGCCTGAATCACTTTTACAAATCATAAACACTTTTATTGAGATGTAATTGACATACAATAAACTGTATGTATTTGAAGTGTATAATTTGTTAAGTTTTGACACTGTGAAGCAATCACCACACCTGATAGGGAATATATCTATCATACATATAAGTTTCATTCTACTTGAAGCAACTTGGGTTGCTCCCATTTTTGACCATTACAAATAAATCTTCTAGAAATATTTATGTGTAAATATTTGTATAAAAATATGCTTTACTTTCCTCTTGGGTAAATACCTAGGAGCTGGCTGAATCATACGATGGGTATATATTTTACTTTTTGAAAAACTTCCAAATCAATTGGTATCATTTGACATTCCCACCAGCAGTGTATGAAATTCCAGTGCCTCCACATCCTTGCCAATAGTTTTGTATTACAGTGGCTGCATCGTGTTATCTCATTGTGGTTTTAATTTGAATTGCCCTAATGTCTAATAATGTCGAGAATCTTGTCATGTGCTTCATTGTCATTTGTGTAGCTTCTTTGGTGAAGTAGCTGTTCAGCTCTTTCGCCTACTTTTTATTGGGTGTTTGTTTTCTTACTGAGTTGTAAGAGTTCTGTATGCATGGAGTACAAGTCCTTTATGAAATGTATGCTTTGAAATGTTTTTTTCCTAGTCAGTGGCTTTTCCTTTCATTCTCTCTCTCTTTTTTAAAACCAGTCAAATTTAGCAGTGGAAGGATGTATACCAGCTATTGTGACACTAATGTTAATAAATTCTGATAACCCACTATCATTGGACCAACCCTCTTTATTCTCTTAACAGTATCTTTTGAAGACTAGAAGCTTTAAATTTTGCTGGTTTAATGTATTTTATTTTGTGGACTGTGATTTTGGTGTTATATCTAAGAAATCCTTACCTAGACTAATAGCACAAAGACTTTATTCTATTTTTTTTTTGAGTTGGAGTCTCATTCTGTCACCCAGGTTGGAGTGCAGTGGCATGCTGACAGTCACTGTAGCCTCGACCTGATGAGCTCAGGTGATCCTTCTGCTTCAGCCTTCCAAGTAGCTGGAACCACAGGTGCCTGCCACAACACCCAACTAATTTTTTGATTTATTGTAGAGACGAGGTCTTGCCAAGATGCCCAGGCTGATCTCAAACCTGTGGGCTCAGGCAATCCTCTCACCTTGGCCTCCCAAAGTGCTGGAGTTATAGACATGAGCCACCACACCTGGCTGACTTTATGTTGATTGTATTTGTTCTATTTTTTAGAATTTTTTAAGTGTTATAAGTTAGTTTCTGCATATGGTGTGAAGTCTGGATCAAAGTTCATTGTTTTCCATCTGGATGTGCAATTATTCCAGCACCATCTTGACCCACTGAATTTTCTTAGTACATTTGTTGAAAATCAACATCTGCTGGATGTGGTGGCTCATGCCTGTAATCCTAGCACTTTGGGAGGCAGAGGTGAGAGGATTGCCTGAGTCCAGGGGTTCGAGACCAGTCTGGGCAACGTGGTGAGGCCTTGTCTCTACAATAAATCAAAAAATTAGCCGAGCTTGGTGGCATGTACCTGTGGTTCCAGCTACTTGGAAGGCTGAGATGGAAGGATCACCTAAGCCCAGCAGGATGAGGATGGAGTGGCTATGAGTGTGTGACTGCACTGCAGCCTGGGCAACAGAGTGAGACTCTAACTCAAAAAAAAAGAAGAAAGAAAAAGAAAATCACTACTCACAATATATGGGTCTTATTCTCAAACTCTCTTGGTGTAGTCATTTTGGGCTGCTATACAGAATACTCTAGACTGGGTGGCTCATAAACAACATAAATATTTTTGTCACAGTCTGAAGACTGGAAGTCCAAGATCAAGGTGCCAGCATGGTAGGAATCTGGTGAGGGCCCTCTCTGAGCTGCAGACGGCCTACTTCTTATTATATCCTCACCTGGCAGAGAGCAGAGAGGGGAAGCAGGCTGTCTCATGACTTTATTAGGGCACTAATCTCATTCATACGGGATTGACTCTTAGAACTTCACCTAATCCTAATCGTCTCTCAAAAGCTCCACCTCCTAATGCTATTGCATTGGGAGTTAGAGCTTCAACATAGGAATTTTGAAGGGGACACAGCATTCAATCCACACCACTCTATTCTGTTGTATTGTTATTTGTCTATTTTTACACTGGTACTACACAGTCTTGAATGCTGTAGCTTGAAATTAGGTAGTGTTTACCTTCCAACTTTGTCCTCTCTCTCTCTCTCTCTCTCTCTCTCTCTTTTGTTCAAAATTGTTTGGGTTATTGCAGGATTTTTGCATTTCTATATAAACTTTAGATTCAGTTTGTCAATTTCTATGAAAAAAAACCTGCTGGAATTTTGATTGGAATAACTTTAAATACATAAAACTAATTGGAAAGAATTAACATCATAACAATATTCAGTCTCTGACCCATGAACAAAGTATTGCTCTCCATTTATTAATTCTTTCATTCAGCATACAGGCCTTTCCCATCTTATGTCAGATTTATTCCTACATATTTAATATTTTTGATACTGTTGTAAATTATATTTCAAAATGTTGATTTCCAATTTTTGTTAAGAATAATACAACAGATTTTTGCATGCTACTCTCATATTCTGAGACCTTGCTAAAGTCATCTATTAGATTTATTTATCTATTTATATTTGAGTCAGAGTCTTACTTGTTGTGGAGGCTGGGGTGCAGTGGCATGTTCATGGCCACCACAGCCTCCACCTACTGGCTCAGATAATCCTTGTACCTCTGCCTTCCAGGTAGCTGGAACCACAGGCGCATGCTACTGTGCCCGGCTAATTTTTTTAGAGATGAGGTCTCGCCAAGTTGCCCAGGCGGGTCTTGAACCCGCGGGATCAGACAATCCATTCACCTTGGCCTCCCAAAGCGCTGGGATTACAAGGTGAGCCACCAAGCCCAGCCCTGAGTGAATTTTAATAGTTTATGTCATTTAAGAAACTTGTCCATTTCATCTGTGCTATTGAATGTATAAATACAGCCTGATGTGGTGGCTCACACCTGTAATCCCAGCACTTTGGGAGGCAGAGATGAGAGGATTGTCTGAGCTCAAGGATTCGAGACCAACCTGGGCAACTTGGAGAGATCTCATTTCTACAATAAATTAAAAAATTAGCTGGGTATGGTGGCACATGCCTGTGGTTCCAGCTACTTGGAAGACTGAGGCAGAAGGATCACCTGAGCCCAGAAGGTCACAGCTGCAGTGACTGTGAACATGCCACTGCACTACAGCCTGGGCAATAGAGTGAGACTCTGACTCAAAAAAAAAAAAGAATGTGAATAGTGGGCTGGGCTTGGTGACTCATATCTGTAATTCCAGTGTCTTGGGAGGACCAGGCAGAAAGATCACCTGAGGCCAGGAGTTCAGGACTATTCTGGACTATATAGTGAGACCCCCCATCTCCACAAAAAATCAAAATCAAAAAATTATCAAGCTGGGCACAGTGATTCACAACTGTGATCGCAGCACTTTGAGAGGCGGAGGAAAGAGGACTGCCTAAGTCCAAAGGTTCGAGACCAACCTGGGTAATATGACAAGACCTCAACTCTACAATAAATTAAACAATTAGCTGGGCACGGTGGCATGCGCCTATAGTTCCAGCTACTTGGAAGCCTGAGGCAGAAGGATCGTCTGAGCCCAGCAGGTTGAGGCTGCAGTAGCTGTGAACGTGCCACTGCATTCCAGCCTGGGCAAAGATTGTGACTCTGACTCGAAAAAAAAGAAACAAAAAATTAGCCAAACATGGTGGTTCATGCCTATAGTCCCAGTTACTGGGAGGTTGAGGCAGGAGAGTCACTTGAGCCCAGGAGTTTGAGGCTACAGTGAGCCATACACTTTATCCTGGGCAACAGAGTGAGACCCCCAACCCAAGAAAAAAAAAGTGTGAGTAGTGATATAACGAAATATTCTATAGTTATTAAAATAATAAGAAAATATTATAAACAACTTTGTACCTATACATTCTTGGGGTTTTTTTGTTTGTTTTTTGAGACAGAGTCTCACTGTCGCCTAGGGTGGAGGGCAGTGGCACACTCACAGCTACCGTTGCCTCCACCTGCAGGACTCAGGCGATCCTTCTGCCTCAGCCTTCCAAGTAGCTGGAACTACACAGGCATGCCACCACTCCCAGTTCATTTTCTGGATTTATTGTTGAGGTGAGGTCCCACCAAGTTGCCCAGGCAAGTCTTGAACCCCTGGCCTCAGGGAATCTTCTTGCCTCTGAGAGGATTGCGTTTTGTGACCTTAGAGTTCAGTCCCAAAGTCCTGGGATTACAGGCGTGAGCCACCACACCCAGCCCCCACGTGGCTCTTTTATCACCATAAACGACATCAAGTACTTCACCAGAACCACACAAACCACTTCCCTTCAGCCATTTACTAGGAACTCCGAGTTGCAAGCATTAGTGCTCCGTTGTCCCCAGACTCTCTGTACCTGTCAGTACTGTTCCCATCAGTGTTCTGCCTCTTTACAGCAAAGAAATTTACTCCAAGTCTTCTGACTTCTAGAAATTTGCTATTATTTATCTCAAATCCTAGAAACTCCTATTTCACAGTTAATCTGTATTAGTTCTCGATTGCTGCATACCAAATTACTCCAAAATCAACAGTTTATTTTTTATTTTATTTTATTTTTTTGAGTTGGAGTCTCACTCTGTCGCCCAGACTGGAGTGCGGTGGCTGCTCCCGGCCACCGCAGCCCTGACCTGCTGGGCTCCAGCGATCCTTCCGCCTCAGCCTTCCCTGTAGCCGGAATTACAAGCATGCGCTACCACGCCCGGCTGATTTTTTTGATTTATTGTAGAGATGAGGTCTCGCTGCCCAGGCGGGTCTCGAACCTGCGGGCTCATGCAATCCACTCACCTCAGCCTCCCAAAGGCGCGGGATTACAGGCTGAGCCACCGAGCCCGGTTTCAAATCAGCAGTTTAAAGCAACATTTATTATGTTGTTATCTCACACAGTTTCCAAAGGTCAGAATCCAAGAAGAACTTAGCAGGGCGAACTGCTTCCAAGATAGCTGACTCACATGGCTGTTGGCATCACCTATGATCCCCCCGAGCTAGGGGGCCCTCACTTACTTCTCTTGAGCACATGGGGTAAGTCCTGGGGCATCATTAGAGTCTTACGATTTTTTTAAAAACATAATTTCTTCCCTTAGGTTACCAGTCATGCTGCTCTTTTCCCTAAACCTCAGAAATGTGTTGAGCTCTAAGGTCATAAAATACAAAGTTCTACCATTCGAAAGTTTTTGTCCCCTCCAAAATTGATATTGAAACTTAACCACCAATGCAACAGAATTAAGAGGTGTGACTTTTTTTTCTTTTTTGAGTCAGAATCTCACTCTGTCACCCAGGTTGGAGTGTAGTGGCACACTCATGGCCACCACAGCCTCAATCTGCTGGGCTCGGGCAATCCTTCTGTCTCAGTCTTCCAGGTAGTTGGAAACACAGGTGCAGGCCACCACACCTGGCTAAATTTTTGATTTCTTGTAGCGACGAGGTCTCGCCATGTTGCCCATGGGCTCAGGCAATCCTCTTGCCTCTGCCTCCCAAAGTGCTGGGATTACAGGCACGAGCCACCATGCCCGGTGAGATGTGGCTTTTAAGAGGCGATTGAATCATGGAACCTGCGTCCTCATGAATGAGATGAGGTGCCCTTATAAACGGGCTTGATGGAGGGAGTTTACCTCTTTGTCTTCTTCTATTCCTTCCTCTGTAAGGGGCACATCATTTCTGTCCTTAGATGCAATAACAAGGCACCATCTTGAAAGCAGAGAGACTAGGCCCTCAGCAGACACCGAACCTGCCATCACCTTGACCTTGGAATGTGAGTTGCTATTCTGTGTGGGATTTCATGCCTGTGACTCAAACGTTCCACAGGCCCCTGGACAGCAGCCCTGGCTGTGGCTGTTTGGGTAGGAAAGGGAATCCCACACCTGGAATAGGCATTAATCTTGTGAGAGTGAACTGGAGGGTTCTGATGCCTGGCATGCTTTCCTTGAGGAATAATAACATCCTCAGGGCTTAGTGGTGGTCTTTGGGGCTGACACGTCAGTCATTCAGAGGTGACTACATTGGCTTTGGGAAATGCATGGCTATGCTACTGGGTCCATATGTGGTCTCCATCTCTGCCATCTGGTCACTCCATTTATGTAACCATCATTTCAGTTCTGGTATTGCTGGGGACAAAGTCTGACTAATGTTAGAGCCATTTTGGCTGCTTGGTTGGTTAGCGATTAGTAGATGTTTTCCGGTGGGTATTTACACGTGATCCAAAAGTCTTCATACATTGTGCCCCCTCTTTCATTTCCATTTATTTCCTCCACCCAGATTTCCTTTATCTCCGTTCTTTCAGCCCTTTTCATTCCAGGTCTTCCACCAGACAGCCAAGCCATTGGCCACAACCTAGGTATCTGCATGTATTATCACCTCAGGCCATCTCTCCTTCCACAAAAGTAGATGACCAAGTATCTTTTCCCAGCTCTGTCATTTGGGAAGATTTTCCCCTCTTCATTCTCTTCCAGAACCACCATTGAATGAGGCTGTAATGCAGTCACCATCCATTTTCAGCCTGAATGCACTTAATGAATTGGCCCATCTATAAACAAAGCTTGGACCCCTCTGCTTTAACTAGCCATATGAGACCCTTCACAAGGCCATTGGCATAAGCCACGGGAAGGGAACCAGTGCAGCTGTGATGGGTGACATGAGGATCTGTGCTATTTGCTCATAGAGTTTCTTGGACTCGATCCTGGATATACCATTTCCATTGTATGATGGATTGCTATGGGCTCGTTCAGCTTTTTGACTTGGTAGGATTAACAGAACAAAGCCTATAATGGGAAGTTCTGAATGCATGTGCCATCTAATGTTCAGTAGGCAAGCATTTTGCCTCTGCCAGAGTAAATTGCCCTCCGCATCTGCCAAGAGCTGTTTATCAAAGTGTGTGTAGTTCTCTGCTATATGTGACATGACACCCTTCTCCAGAATCCCAGGGACCGACATTGTGATTCTCCAGCTGGCGTTGTCCATAGACCGCTTACTGCATCTTCTGCCACCACTGATACCTGCAATGCCACAGGGCCTGCTGGATCATGTGACCAAGCTTGTGCCATGTCCTGGCCCTGATAGAATGCCCTTTCTTGCCCCAAGTCTCTTCAAAGCTGGCAGCCTTCTGTGTCATTCATCCTGGGTTGGATCAATATTCCTAAGTGTGGAATATGTTGCTTCAGAATCTAAACAGACCTCCAGGCTCTGTGCTTTTTTATTTAGGGTAAGAGTAAAAAGTCCCAATTTTTTTGTCACTTTGAAGAGATTATTCTGGCACGCTTCTGACCACTGGAGTCCTAAATCCACACAGGAGTGACTGGTCTCTGAATCTTCCAGCGTTATTTCCCAATTCTGGAATACATGTGTCTTATGCAGGTATCCAGCTACCTCTACCTGACCACAGGGCATTCAGTACGAGAGTTGTCCTTTTTTTTTTTTTTTTTTTTTTGTAGTTGAAGTCTCACTCCGTCATCTAGGCTGGAGTGCAGTGGCATACTCACAGCCACCACAGCCTCAACCTGCTGGGCTCAGGCGATCTTTCCACCTCAGCCTTCCAAGTATCTGGAACTACAGGCACACACTACCACACCTCGCTAATTTTTTGATTTGTTGTAGAGATGAGGTCTCATCAAGTTGCCCAGGCTGGTCTCGAACCTCTGGGCTCAGGCAATCCTCTCACCTCAGCCTCCCAAAGTGCTGGTATTACAGACTTGAGCCACCACACCCGGCTGAGTTGTCTATCTTAGCTAGGAGTTGTCTGAGACACCAAACCACAAATTTGGTGAGCCCAGAGCATCTCTTTATCAAGGGGGACTGGCATCCATAAATTCAGGTTTCAGAAGCTTCTGAAGACCCAAGAAAGTTGCATAAGCAAGAGACTTACACTCACAGTATGCCTATTCCTACAGGAAGTTCCCTGTGATCAGTGAACAAAAAAGAAGAAACTCCAGCCTAGATTATAAATGACTCTCCATGAAATGATGTTACCAGTTAGAACTGCAGCAGCAGCCCCACTTAGGTGTGGCCTGAAAGACACTGAAGAATGGAAATAGTCCCACTGAGCATAACTTTGATCAGTACGTGTTAGAGTCCACGGACCGAGAGAGATGGACTGAGTTGCAGACCTATACAAATTCAAAGGCAGGGGCTACATGTATGGTCACGTTTTCAAAAAGTTGAAAGAATAAACAGAGCACCAAGGAATTGGTAGCTGGAGATTTAGGGGAAATGTATGTGAACTGATATCTCGGAGTGATCTCAGAATGTGAGAATATTTGTGTCCGGGTAATGGACCATCAAGTATCGCCTTGGCGGTTGAGATGTTCTGAATAACCACTGGACATGATTAGTTATTTTGTGACTCTCATATGTATTCTTTCCCCAAACACTTCTGTACTTGCACAGTTATTTATGGAGTTAATATGGGCCTCCCCTCAACAGAGGTAATCTGGCTACTTCCAATGCAGAATGTCAGTCTGACCTTGAGCCCTCAATTTCATATGCTACTCAGAAGCAAAAGACTGCCACCTGGTGACAGGTTGACTATATTGCCCCTCTTCTATTTTGATTAGGAATAGCAATTTGTTACTCTAGTTGGAATAGAAATTCATTCTGGATAGTCTGCCTTTCTTGTCCTCCATACCGCTTCCAGAAATACCCATGGGCCTACTTAATGTCTCATTAACCAGCATGGTATGCCATACAATGTTGTTTCTTAGCAAGGAATTTATTTTACAGTAAAAGAGTTAAAGCTGTATTTATGGGATTCACTGGTCTTTTTTTTTTTTTTTTTTTTAGTCAGAGTCTCACTTTGTTGCCCAGGCTGGAATACAGTGGCACACCCACAGCGACCGCAACCTCGACCTACTGGTCTCAGGCAATCCTTCTGCCTCAGTCTGCCAAGTAGCTGGGACTACAGGCACATGCCACCAGGCCCAGCTAGTTTTTTTAATTTATTGTAGAGACGAGGTCTTGCCAAGTTGCCCGGGCTAGTCTTGAACTCCTGGGCTCAGACAATCCTCTCACCTTGGTCTTACAAAGTGCTGGGATTACAGGCTTGAGCTACTGTGCCCAGCTAATTTACTGGTCTTAACATGTATCTCATCCCAAAAAACTTTTAAGCAGAGACACCATTTGAGATAATCTATTCAAAATTCAGGGTCCCAGAGGAAATGGAGGCCCAGATCCTGGAAATGGGATGGCAGGAATGAGGTAGGAAAGTAGGACCCTGGCTTCTAACTGAGATTCAGGGTAGAGACTTCTGCACACACAAGGATGGGAAAGCCATGAGACCAGCAAGAAGAAATGCAGAAGGGATCCAGTTTCTTTTCACCACAGGATTAATGTTCAGAGGGGCATGTAGCATTTAGGGTGGCTCTCAACTGGAGACCACCCAAGCCAGTTTCATCATATCCTTATTCCCTCAACAAACCTTTGTGTTGTTGCTTTTGACTGAGTCTCACTCTGTTGCCCAGGCTGGAGTGCAGTGGCACGATCATGGTCACTGCAGCCTCAACCTGCTGGGGTCAGGGAATCCTTCCACCTCAGCCTTCCAAGTATCGGAATCACAAGCTCGTGCCAACACACCTGGCTAATTTTTTGATTTATTGTGTAACGGGAAGACAGAAAGATCGTGACACCGAGACTATTACAGGAAGTGGTACTTTATTACGCCGAGCACTGGCTCGGCGGGCTCGACAGGATTAACCTTCCAGGTCGAGCCCCGCAGAATGGGAGAAGTGGGGTCTGATACCTTCGTTTAGGTAAGGGAGGGGGGTCGTGTTGAGTGATTACACATCTCGTTTGGAATTTACAAGGTGGTGTTCAGAAAAATCAGATCTTTCAAAGAACAAATGATCTCCAGGAAGCGAGCAGGGTAGCAGGATCTGCAAGCAGGGTTGTAAACCATCAACTTCAAAAGAGGGGTTTTGGATAAGTCTGTGAATTACTCTTTTGCATTTCCATGAAAGCTGCCAGTCCTTGGCTACTTGGCCTTTTTAAACTTGCAGCTTAGCCGGCTAGTGGCTCAGCCTGTAATCCCGCGCTTTGGGAGGTTGAGGTGAGTGGATTGCCTGAGCCCGTGGGTTCAAGACCCGCCTGGGTAACTTGGCAAGACCTCATCTCTACAATAAATCAAAAGTCAGCCGGGCGTGGTAGTGCATGCCTATAATTCCGGCTACTTGGAAGGCTGAGGCGGAAGGATCGCCGGAGCCCAGCAGGTCGAGGCTGCAGTGGCCAGGAGCGGCCATTGCACTCCAGTCTGGGCGACTGAGTGAGACTCCAACTCAAAAAAAAAAAAAAAAGCATACAGTTTGACTTTCAAAAGGAAATACCTTTAACTGCTACCAGCCCCCTTTCTGCCACAGGGTTAGTAGGAGACAGTTTGTCATCCCAGGTGATTGCCATGGGGCCAACTGCTGACCCCGAGGCAGCTACTCATGTGTTTCTGTATTCATTCACTCAATTACACAAGAAATATATATTTGAGCATTTGCCCCATTCTGCTATATTCTCCCCTTTGATGTTTGATCTTTTATGGATCTAAAGCATCATTATTCTTAATCTGGTACATTAACATTATATGGGCTGCAGCTTTTTGTTCAACAACTGTTTTCACAAACTTAGAAATGGAGTTCATAATTATTGGGGCTATGCAAGGGAGGATAAGACAGGAGGATCCCACCAATAGGATGATAGATCCAATAATACACTTAAATCCTCCCAGACCCGAGAACATGTTTTTAAAGTAATTGCCGATTTTTATGCCTTGCCATTTTTGCACCGGGACATGGGCAAGTCTTCTACCATTGGTGGCTATATCAGTTATAACTTTACCATTATTATCTATTTGCAAACAACAGTCAGAGCTATTAAATTTACCACATACTTCTTTTTCCGCTAGCAGGTAGTTTAAAGTTAAGCGGTTTTGATAAATAGCTACACACATTTGGGCTTGTTGCTGAGCAACAAGCTCAAAAGCCGTGGCTGTTTGATTAGTTATAACTTTCAAAACAGTTTGTAACTTGATAATGCGATTTCACTTATATATATATATATAGGCATGCAGCATTTCTGACTCCCATCTTGTGCCCATGTGGCTGGGCCATAAGTATTTCTAATTCTTTGGGGCGGCCATTTGTTATTTTTCCAAACCTGGGTCCCTCCTATATTAGGAACTTGGTCGAGGGATTGAGCATCTCGTGTTTTGAGACCTTCATAAAGGGGAAGGCCTAGCTCATCTCCCCTTGGGTTAAGCAGAAAGAAAAATCCTGGCTGGATTATTTCTATGGTACATGTGCCTTTCCATGATGCTGGGAGCTGGGCATATGCAACCTTTCCATATGTCCAAAATAGCCCTTTAGTATGTTAAGAAAATTTAGTTGCATAAGTAGATGCCCAATACCAAACAGGCCTTGTTGGCCACCAGAACAAACTTCTGGCTAGGATGAATAATGATGGAAAACTTCTATGTCTGGCCAGATAGTTTCTATACACGTACATGCTGGGTGTGTGAGGGAAGCTATAAACACCCAAATTAGGCAGAAGTACATAAAAGCACAAGAACACTTCCTATTATAAGAAAGAATGAAAATGCTAGTGAAACCCTTTTTTAACATGCTCAATGGGGACAACTCTGTTAATTCTACAGCAAATAAAGTTAGTTCTACAGCAATTAAAATGACAAACAGTTTAGCAAATATAAAGGTTGACCAAGCAAAACAATGGCTTATCAGTAATGTCCACTGAGTTCTTAAGCTGAATCCTTAATCTTCTGCTGTGTGTCCATCAGTCAGCCGCCGGTGTGTGACTGAAGCAGGGCTTGAAGTATTCTCAGACTTCTAGAGCAGAGCTGGAGCTGCCGAATCTGCGGTGCACTCCCAGTCCTGGAAGGTCGACTTAATTCTGCTTTAATGGATCCAAGGAACTACTTCGACTACTTTGACTGTGGTAAGGGTAAACAAAAGAACAGTAAATGGCCCCCTCCAGAGGGGCTTTAGAGGTTGTACATACCACTCTTTTACCCATACCATATTACCTGGCTTAAAAGAATGGGCATTGGTAGTTAAACTAATTGGCAATCGTTCTCTGACTTGACAATGGATGGCATTTAGGACTGAACTTGGGTTTGCATTTGTTGTTTTAGGGTAAGACTTCCTAATTCCTTTATGCCCTTAAAGTCTTCCTGTATGCCCTTAATGAGAGGGGATGGCCGCCCATAAAGACTCTCAAAAGGCAAGAAGTCTGTTTAATTCATTCAAAGGCCTGTTTCTGGGCCTTTTCCCATAGCGGGGGCTCCTGTTCACCCCCCTTTGAGGCTTCATAGAGGGGTTTCATCATGATAGAGAAGTCAGGTATTTAAATTCTATAGACTAGTATAGGAACAGGACCACCCTTAGGGTCCTTTTTTCTTTTCTTACAGTTGTTGGTTGGGTCCTCCCTTTCTTCAATTTTTAGCAGCACTTACTTCCCTGGGATGTTTGAGTTTTTCATGGTCCAAGAAGTGTCTAGGGAAATAAGCTTATAAACTGTGAAAAAATTTGTCCCAAATGGATAACACATTTCCTTATGAGCATTTATGTTTGTGGCTCTATTTCCTTCAGAGGTATAGGAAAAAGGCCTGCTGTTAAACAATTTCAAAGTTTTAAGGAATTTCATTTCAGGGACTTGGATCCTGAGTGATGAATTACCAAATACCTATGTTTAGTTTACTAGTGCCTCCAAAGGATTTCTAATGATTATTATGCTAAACCGCAAATTGAAAGACTGTACTGTCCTAGTTCTACATCTGATGGAGTTTTCCCTGGATTTGCCAAGGGGTGGGATATGTTGCCACTTAGCCTGTAGTAGAAATGTTTGAACGCCTTCTAAAACCTATCTATAGAAAATTTTATTTTTGTCTAGCCTGTAATAGCTACCCTGCCTCAAATATTTATTCTTTAGAGATTTTTTTGATCCCAAAACCATTTGGGGTGCTGAGGGGTGAAGGTCCGTCTTCTCTAATTTCTTCAGAGCTGATAATGGGTGCAGTCCTGCCTAGCCAGAGATTGAAAATCTCTCCCTGTCTGACTTGAGGTGTCCAGATTTGTTTGAGCAGTGGCATTGTTTGCAGGCACAGGCTGGAATTCTTGCATGACCGTTAAGTGGGCATGAAATTATTGGATTCTAGTTTAATAAAAGGAATAAAGTCAGGCATACATTTTGACAATTGTAGGCAGTGACTGATTACCTTTTGTACAAAAGCTACAAGGCCTGAAGTTATTAACATAATTTAAATGATAAACTTTAACTTCTGTGACTTTATTACAAGTATCAGCCTTTGGAGTTTTTTAATGTATTTCTGGACTAAAATGGTAGCCTGACAGATTGTTTTAGACTATAATTATTTATTCATAATTTGAGCTAGGCACTCAAGTAAATTTCATATAAAATTTGAAGAGAAATCTGAAAATGTTTGGAGACTTACATCCAGAAAAGACTTTATTATGCCTAGATTGTTTTTTTTGTTGTTGTTGTTTTTTTTGAGTTGGAGTCTCATTCTGTCACCCAGACTGGAGTGCAGCAGCCACTCCTGGCCACCACAGCCTCGACCTGCTGGGCTCCAGTGATCCTTCCGCCTCAGCCTTCCAAGTAGCTGGAACTACAGGTGCACGCTACCACGCCCAGCTAATTTTTTTGACTTATTGTAGAGATAAGGTCTTGTCAAGCTGCCAGGTGGGTCTCGAACCCATGGGCTCAGAAAATTCACTCACCTTGGCCTCCCAAAGTGTGGGATTACAGGCTAAGCCACCGAGCCCGGCATGCCTAGATTGTTTATAGGATTTCTTCTCTCTATATATTTTTTTCTTATAAACTTTTCTCATACCATTTTGGTATGCTTATACCATTTTATCTTTGTTCTCTACCCCCTTTTTAAAAATTCTCATAACTATTTACTTTATTATAGGACAGAAATTTGCCATATAAGATTTCTTTTAGATAAAAATATCTTTTCTCTTATATTTCTCTTTTTTCTTACTAAAACCTTATTTGTATACCAACAACCTTTTTATATTTTTCCTTTGCTTTTTGTTTTCCTTTTTATTTATTCATAGACAACCTTTCACAGTCATAATTTGAATTTACCTTTTAGTAACTGTTAGGTGAAACACTTAACTTTTGGAACACCTTCAATTCCCACTAGAGAGCAGGTTTTAGGAGAAAGAAGTTCAGTGTGAGCACAAGGGCTAAAAACAGCCTCAGTATTAATTAAGAAATTAATTTGGACCTCAGCCACATTCATATAGACCCAAGGATTCTCTGGGTTGATGGCAAACAGAGTGCTGCACTGGGCCGTGTCCCTCCCCCTTCAATTAACAGCCACCATCACCGAACTAGGTGTTTCCCCCATCCCCTTCAGGAGAGGTCACACCATCTCTTAGTGGCTTTTCAGTCCGGATGTTGGACAAGGTCCTGGGGGCTTAGGCCATCAAGAACAATTGTGCTTTAAGTGCCCAGACTGACCACATTCATAGCAGCTGATACCATTCCCCTTAGCAGGCTTATCCTTATCAGGCCTCCTTTGGATGGCTGGAGCTTTGCCTTTAGTAGCAATTGCCAATAGGTCTGTTTACCTTTCCTCTGGCTGGTGCTCATTCTGGAGTCCTTCTCCTTTTCTTTTTTTTCTTAATGTTTCAGTTTCTAAGAACTTCAGAGGCTTTCTATAATTGGGAGCTTGGTATTCATAGTCCTGAGTCAAGCCTCTGGAGTTGGGCGTTTAATATTCTATAGGATATAATCTTGTTTGCAAAGTAGTGAAATAAATTTTTAAATGCCTCTGCATACAGAACTTTTGACCATTTTTCTTTAGGTTTACAAAGTGAATTTAATTGCCAGATAGTTTTGCTCCTTTCCAAATATTATTATCTGCTAACTTGTAGTGAGTTCAAATTTGATTTTAATAATGCACTTATTATTATTATTGTTAAACCACATAATTTTAATTTGCTCCAATCATTCAAAATCTGTCCCATTGGAGTGCCTGAGGGCACAGACTACGACACACTCTCTTGCTCATGTTTTTTGAACACTTGCAATTTATTCCTCAAAGGAGAATTCTAAAACAAACAAATAACTAAATAAAGCCATAAATAGCAATGCCAGGAATCCCTGGAACGCTGATGGCTCCTTCCAGGCTGAGTGTCCTCAGCCCTCCTTGAAGCCCCTCCACTTTTTTTTGTTCTATGACTTTCCAATGATGCCTACAAAATGGCCTGGTACAAAACCTTTTTAGAGTGAACAGACCACGTGGATATATAATGATCTGTTTCTATTTATTCCTAACTATGAACCGGCAAAATTGTCAAAAATCCTCATGAATTACTAAACAGTAGCCTTAGTTGTAAGACGTGAACAATTAAATGAGAGTGATTAGGTCTTACTCTATGCTCACAGAGTGTGTCTAGTATGTGACCTGTTCCTTAGGTGATATACCGAGCTTACAAGGTGACTTAATCAGGTGGGAATGGCCAGTTCCCATGCCTTATTAAGTCCTGCAAAGTATTCAGCATTTAAAGCTTTACCAGTCTTGTAAGAGGTGTGCTAGTCAGGCATAGCCAAAAAAGCAAACATTAGTGTTATTTAGCATTACAATTTAAAGTAGGGACTTAGCATACATTACACGATTCTAAGAGACTTCCTAACAGTTTTACAGGGACAAGCAGTTGATTACGATCTTAGGCAAGGCCTAAACCTTTAGAAATAGACTTACTTTCAACTAACCTGGCTTTTAGCATTTTGAAAACAAGAACAGTCTATTCAGTCCCTTGGTTACCAGAGAAAGATTACAAAATTACCTTCTCCAAGGCTAGCATTAACTTGCACTGAGTTAGCAAAAGGCTAAGTAGCATATAAGAGACATTTTAATGTTTCTTAACAGCTGGATTAGAATGAGCTCCTTCAGAATTTATGAAGGAGAACACAGACTAAGGAAGGGAGGGGGTGTGGTCCTGGGAAAGAATTCAAGATAACCGGGAGGATTTCATATACACAGCAGGCAGTTTTCCCACAACCTTAACAACAAAAGGCAGAAATTTTAACAGGCCAACAGGTTGGGAGAAACACCACACAAGTAAAGGGAGGGAAACATAAAATGACATAAAGAAACATGCACAATTAAGTTTTTAAAAGACGACATGTCCCATTAAACAAAGCACAATAACCCAACCAGCTCCTCAGCAGATTCAAAATGACAGACACACATAAACAAGAGAATGAGGGGTATGGGAAACATCTGCTTTGTCCCCCTCCAGTCATACTTCTCACGAAGATATTTTAGACACCTCTTAGCAGTTGGCAGGTTGGTACACCCCCAATGCAGACTAACTTTATGCAGAGCCCTCCAACCGTCCATCTCATTCACACACAATCACACAGCACATTCTTCAACCCTCCATCCTAATCCTAGGAGTCTACGGGCTCATCTTCAGTGTTTCCTTCCACTGCCTTTCAGCCCTTTCCTTCAGGCTGGAGATTACTAGCAGACTCCGGGAGGTGATCAAACTCCCCTTCTGCCATCCATTGGCAGGTCTATGCAAAGACCCTTATTCCTACCCTTTCTGTTGGGTGGTTTTTCTGTCCTTTCCATCAGGTGGTCATCCTTATGCCAGTTCCTCGCCTCTTGGGTCCCTGCTGTGCTTTCGTGGTCCAGGCCTCAGTGCGCTGGGAGGGGCCTCCCTCCTACGGATCAAGAGGTCCGTTGCACCCCAGGCGAGATTGCCCTTCCCGTTGCCCTGGAGGTCATACCCTGATGACAAAGGAGGTAGAACACACCGTCTCCAAACTCTCCATTTCCCAGCCAGTGCACCAGAATAATGTAGTGGGAAGACAGAGAGATCATGACACTGAGACTATTATAGGAAGTTGCACTTTATCACACCAAGCACTGACTCGGCGGGCTCAATGGGGTTAACACTTCCAGGTTGAGCCCTGCAGAATGGGAGAAGCGGGAGAAGAGGGGTCTTATACCTTCGTTTAGGTAAGGGAGGGGGGTCGTGTTGAGCGATTACACGTCTACTTTGGAATTTACAAGGTGGTGTTCAGAAAAATCAGATCTTTCAAAGAACAAATGATCTCCAGGAAGTGAGCAGGGCAGCAGGGTCTGCAAGCAGGGTTGTAAACCATCAACTTCAAAAGAGGGGTTTTGGATAAGTCTGTGAACTAGTTACTCTTTTGCATTTCCATCAAAGTCGCCAGTCCTTGGCTACTTGGTCTTTTTAAACAAAACCAACCTGGTGGGTCTTTAAAACTTGCAGCTTGACTTTCAAAAAGAAATACCTTTAACTGCTACCAGCCCCCCTTTCTGCCATAGGGTTAGTGGGAGACAATTTGTCATCCCAGGTGATTGCCATGGGACCAACTGCTAACCCCAAAGCAGCTATTCATGTGTTTCTGCATTCATTCACTCAATTACACAAGAAATATATATTTGAGCATTTGCCCCATTCTGTTATAATTGCAGAGACAAAGTCTCACCAAGTTACCCAGGTTGGTCTCGAACCTGTGGGCTCAGGCAATCCTCTCGCCTCCACCTCCCAAAGTGCTGGGATTACAGGTGTGAGCCACCGTGCCTGGTCTCAACAAGCCTTTTTAATGCAGGTCTTTGTTCTTTTTCTTACTGGTTTCCCATTTATCTGACCACTATTCATACTCCAGAAACTCTAGAAAGTTTTCTTCTCCTGGCCACATTAGCCCACGGTGATCTCTTCCTGAACTACAACCGTCTGTCTATACCATTTGTTTGGCATTTACCATTTATTCTTCCATGCTAAGTGGACATGTCTTCCCAAGTGGATTCACAGGAGCAATTTCATAGACCTCATAGAATTAGCACAGTAACTGACAGTGAGTTATAGACAGATGCGTACCGAGTGACTGATTGTCTGATATGATCAAGTATGATAAGGTGTAAGTACCAAAGGGGTTCACAGAGGGAGGAGATCTTAACACATCTCATAGCAGGCACTCAATGATCATTTGGATGAATTGAATGATTAAATTGAGGAATGGTTTGACACGATGGGGAGGTTGCATAGAGGAGCCAGGACCATAATTTTGCTGGAGGAGTAGAGATGTATTTAGAGAGAAATAATGAGTGAGGGACCATGGGTATAGCCTCCTCCTCCCCAACTGTCTATAGCTGTATTCCTCTTTTCTAGAATATCTCCTCCTCACTCCCCCTCCCACCATTAAAACTGCTTAATAAATAAGTAAGATTCTGGCCAGGCTCAGTGACTCAGTTTGTAATCCCAGCACTTTGGGAGATTGAGGTGAGAGGATTGCCTAAACCCACGGGTTTGAGATCAGGCTGGGCAACTTGGCGAGACCTCATCTCTACAATAAACCAGAAAAATTAGCCAGGCGAGGTGGCGTGCACCTGTAGTTCCAGCTACTTGGAAGGCTGAGATGGAAGGATCGCCTGAGCCTAGCAGGTCAAGACTGTGGTGGCCGTGAGCGTGCCATGGCACTCCAGCCTGTGTGACAGAGTGACGCACCAACAACAACAAAAAAAGTAAGATTACTGAGCAAACAAGCCACTGCAAAGATAGGAAATCAAACTTTGTTAACGACATAATTCTCCTGCCTTTGATCTTGAGTACCATGACCACGCAAAATACTCTGGTGAGTGGCACAGACTCACCAGTGGCACAGACTCAAAATGGGCAGGCTGTGTCTTCTGCCATCATCTGGAACATGCCAGTTTTGATGCCTTCCTGAGCCCTGTGGTATTCTGGGAGGTTAGACTGACTGCCCAGAGAATTATACTGTGGGTTAAAATCAGATCAGGAGGAATGGAAGCCTGAGATGAGCAAAATCCATGACCCTCTAGGAGGCAGTCATAATATGCTCTGGACCTTGCTGTCTCAGGAACTCGCTAAAGTCTTGTTTTTTGGTTTTTTTGAGTCGGAGGTCTCACACTGTCACCCAGGCTGGAGTGCAGTGACACAGTCACAGCTCACCATAGCCTCGAACTCCTGAGCTCAGTCAATCCTTCCTCCTAAGCCTCCCAAGTAGCTGGGACCACAGGAACACACCACTACACCTCAGCTAATTTTTTGGGGGGTGTCGGAGTCTCACTCTGTCACCCAAGCTGGAGGGCAGAGGCACACTCACAACCACCCCAGCATCGACCTGCTGGACTGTGGTGGTCCTTCTGCCTTAGCCTCCAAGTAGCTGGAATTACAGGCATGCACTATCACGCTTGGCTAATTTTTTTTTTTTTTTTTTTGAGTTGGAGTCTCATTCTGTCACCCAGACTGGAGTGCAGTGGCCACTCCTGGCCACAGCAGCCTCGACCTGCTGGGCTCCGGCGAAACTTCCACCTCAGTCTTCCAAGTAGCTGGAACTACAGGCGCGTGCTACCATGCCCGGCTAATTTTCTGATTTACTGTAGAGATGAGGTCTCGCCAAGTTGCCCAGGTGGGTCTCGAACCCGTGGGCTCAGGCAATCCATTCACCTCGGCCTCCCAAAGCGCTGGGATTATAGGCTGAGCCACCGAGCCTGGCCCTGACTAATTTTTTAATTTTTTTGTAGCGACAAAGTCTCGCTATGTTGCCTAGGCTGGTCTTGAACTCCTGGACTCAAGCAATCCTCCTGCATCAACCTCCCAAAGTGCTGGGATTACAGGTGTGAACCACCATGCCCACCTGAAGTCTTGTGTTTTTTACTTAGCCATTGCTTGTGTCCCGGGGATGGGAGTTGGAAGAAGCCTTGGGATGGCTGTGGAAAGAGGAGGTACATATTGGCCTAGTAATTCCAAGTCTCAGACACTGGAAGAATCTGGATGAATATGAGGATGCTGGCGAGCTTTGCCTGGTGTCCTCTAGATCCTGTACTTGGAATAAGATCTAGCAGAGAGGAGCTAGAGGGACACCAGCCTGTCAAGGTCAATCACAAGCCACAGGTGCCTGTTTTATAGTACGTACTTCCCCGCTTTCCCCTGTCATCCGGCAGCTCTGTCTATGTATCATGGGATTATCTCCACTGCCTCTAAATCACCGAGTGCTTTTCCCGAGTCAGGATGCATTTATGAGGGCCACTTAATTTCTTTAATGTCAGTCTCTTAATCATTTTCATTATTTATTACTAAATCTTTGCCTGGATTTGTCTTCACTTCCTGGTTTCGATTTTATGAAATAGCTTTCTCAATTACATTTATTGTGATTAATTATCTATGGTTTTTCTGCCATCACCATTATTGTGGAAAAAAAAAAAGATTACTTCTTTCGAGGCATACGATGCCAAACTTTCTTTTTTTTCCTTTTTAGAATTCTTTCTGCTCTTAGGACAGAGGGCTTTGGTGAATTGATTTCATCAGGCAGTTTTAATTCTGTTTACTATTTATAAGCATGGGAACTGATTAATATTCAGGGTTCTCCTTTTTCTGTCCAAGTCCCTTTCTAAAAATTAGGCCATGATGGTATGCCAAGTGAAGAAAAAAAAAAGGCTACCACAGAAAGCCTCACTATTGATATTTGACTGAAATGCTCCAACAGTGTTGATTAGTGCCATGGACACTGCAGATATCACTGCTTTTCTTGCGGTTCTTAGTTTTGGGGTGGAGACATCGTGAGACTCATCTATTGCCAGGAACTTTCATTATTAGAGTGCTCATAAACCCAGAAAATCCCATCTTTCTTCTCGGTGAGATATAGAACAGAACTTTAGTACCTACAAAACTACAGTTTCTTCTCTCATCCTTTCCCTACAGGATGAGTAAGAAATAAAAGAGAATGCCAAACCTGTATTCTGCCAGGTATGATACGATTTGTTTCACATATGAAGTCTCAAATAATCCTCATCATGATCTCACTGTGCACATTGGACAACTGAGATCACTGCATCTCAGAGGAGTTAGGTAACAGCCCAAATCACACAGCTGGAAAATTGGCAGGATGGAATCCAAACAGCCTAGCTTTAAGGTCTGGGCCATCCCACTAAATACATTGCTCAGAAAAAGAAAAGGGTCGCTTATCTAAGATGGGCAATGAATCATCAAAAAATGTTCTATCCAGGTACCCACAAAAAATTAGAGGCCAATGCAAAACAAGGAATTATTATTGGGGTGTTTTTTTTTTGGTTGGAGTCTCACTCTGTCACCTAGGTTGGCGGGCAAAGGCACACTCATGGCCACCCCAGCGTTGACCTGCTGGGTTCAGGCGATCCTTCCATCTCAGCCTTCTAAGGAGCCAGAGCTACAGGCACACGCTACCACACCCAGCTAATTTTTGATGTATTGTAGATATGAGGGCTCACCAAGTTGCCCGGGCTGGTCTTGAACCCATGGGTTCAGGCAATCCACTCACCTCAGTCTCCCAAAGTGCTGGGATTATAGGCTGAGCCACTGAGACTGGCCTGCTTTTGTTTTTTGAGTTGAGGATTTCACTCTATTGCCCAGGCTAGAGTGCAGTGGCATGATCATGGCTCACCACAGCCTCAGCCTCCCAGGCTCAGGCGATCCTTCCTCCTCAGCCTCCTGAGTAGCTGGGACTACAGGCACACACCGCCACACCTGCTTATTTTTTTTGTTTGTTTTTTAAGAGATGAGGTCTTGCTATGTTGCCCAGGCTGGTCATGAACTCCTGGGCTCAAGCAATCTCCCCATCTTAGCCTCCCAAAGTGCTAGGATTACAGGCATGAGCCACTGTGCCTGACCAGGAATTGTAAATTATAAGTGAGAGCAATAGAAATTAGGGCGATACAGATTTCACAGGTCTTGTCAGAAATGGGGCAGGCTCTGAGAGTGTGGAGATGGAGTTTGCAACAGGCCAGGGAGGAGAGTGGGTAGAGAATGAGATTCTGTCAGAACACAGGCAGAAAACGATATCCATCTGTCCCATTCTGCTGCATTTAAATGAGTGTGGCCTGTCTGGGCAAAACCTTCCAAGAAAACCGTGTGACCACCTCCTGGTCACAGGTTCTGTGAGATTTATCCTGTCACCTTCTGTGACCCCACTCAGTTGGCTGCCCTAGAGTCCCCTCCCATCACACCTTCCCACTTGGCCGAGACTGAACCCCTCTGCCCTGAGGACTGGTTTGGACACAGTTCTCCGGTTTAGGCTGGCTCTTGGCTTTCTTTTTTTCTTTTTTTTTTTTTTTGAGTTGGAGTCTCACTCTGTCACCCAGACTGGAGAGCAGTGGCCACTCCCAGCCACCGCAGCCTCGACCTGCTGGGCTCCGGCGATCCTTCCACCTCAGCCTTCCAAGTAGCTGGAACTACAGGCGCACGCTACCACGCCCGGCTGATTTTTGATTTATTGAAGAGATGAGGTCTTGCCAAGTTGCCTAGGCGGGTCTCGAACCCACGGGCTCAGGCAATCCACTCACCTCAGCCCCCCAAAGGCGTGGGATTACAGGCTGAGCCGCCAAGCCCGGCTGGCTTTTGGCTTTCAACGCAGTTCTAGAATTTGCCCTCCAGTCTTTTGCCTCCAGGTCTAAGAAGAGATGGTCAGGCCTCCAGGTCTGCCATCCATGTGCCCTTAGGAGTCCGACCAGTCTCCCGGCGTGGAAAGGGAGTCTGACCCTGATCTGACGCAGATATCAGAGTGAGGTCAGAAATCAGACATAAATGAGAGCCAGAAAACCATGTTATACTAGCAAGAAATGGGGCAAATAAACACTTGGAAACTACCACAGAATCCACAGTGCTGTGAGTGACTGGATAAAAGTTTTTGAGGGACTATGTGGGCTTTGGAGTCCTGGGACTTGACTGTTAAAAATTAAACAGAAAAATTATTCCGTTATCCCAAATTGGTTTTAATAAAACTTCTTTTTGCATATCTTGGCTGATTTGCTTTGTGGTAGGAGAAACTAACGTGTTGAGTTGTTCCATAGAAGATTTTTTTTTTTTGGTGAGTAGGAGTCTTACTCTGTCACCCAGGCTGGAGTGCATGTTCATGGTCACTGCAGCCTCAACCTGCTGGGCTCAGGCGATCCTTCTGCCTCAACCTTTTAAGTAGCTGGAACTACAGATGCACGCCACCACGCCCATCTTTTTAAAAAAATTTATGGTAGAGGAGGTCTCATCATGTTCCCCAGGCTGGTTTCGAACCCCTGGGCTCAGGCAATCCTCTTGCCTCCACCTCCTAAAGTGCTGGGATTACAGGTGTGAGTCACCATGCCTGGCATTTTTGTTTTATTTTAATAAATAGTTTTTTAGAGACAGGGTCTTGCTCTGTCGCCCAGCCTGGAGTTTAGTGGTGCAATCATAGCTCACTTGAATCCCTTGGGCTCAAGCCTTGAATTCCTGGGCTCAAGTGATCCTTCCACCCGAGCCTTCCTAGTAACTGGGACTAAAGATGTGCACCACCACACCTAGCTGATATTTTTTAAGTGTTTTTGTAGAGAAGAGGTTTTGCCTAGTTGCCCAGGTTGATCTCAAACTCCTGAGTTCAAGCAATCCTCCCGTCTCAGCCTCCCAAAGCTGGGATTATAGGTGTGAGCCACTGTGCCTGATCTCATATTTTCTGAGGTTCCTGGTGGAAATTTAAGGCAAAACAAAGGAAAAAGTACGCAAACCCTGTCTGACACAAGACATAAGAAGTTTGCTGTATGTACCTACTGGCTAGCTACATACATGGCCCTTCTAAGTCCTTGAGAGGCATATAACCAGGGAATGAAGCCAGGCAAAATAGCCCTGGCTTTGGTCTAGATTTGATCCCTACTCTGATGAGCTGTGCTGGAAACCATGGAAACTGCAAAAATCTCTGTTATCTCCCTGCCCTACTAGGTGAGTCAGGGCCAAGCCTTTCCCTCTAGGCCTCTCCTTCCTGGACCTCACCCTGTCATCAGCCCCTTCTCTGACCCTCACCTGACTCCTGGACCTTCCAAGGGCAGAGGAGCCCATATGGCAACCCCAGGCCACCTCGCCGCACAGCTGCGACACTAAAGACCATGGCAAGAGGCCGCCCAGAGGGAGCTGAGAGCCAGAGGGTAAGTCCCTCTGCTTCTCCCACACAGCAGATGTCCAGGTGGTGACATGGAGTTGCCCAACAAGTCCCGTGGGGCTGGAACTTGTGGACTTCCTCCTGAGCACACGGGAGACACTCCCTGGAGACTTCTAGAAACACTTGGGTTGGGAGGGAGAACATCGTAGGGAGGTGAAGTCATGAATAGGTGGGGATCATGAGCTCACAAAATGTGAACGGACACGTCTGTGTGATTTCACTTTCACTTACAGGCTGGAGGCCTGGGGATAGTCAGTGTTCAGGGGAAAAACTGAAGATAGATATTTGGAGGCTCTTCTCAACTTTGTTGTTTGTTTGTTCGTTTGTTTTTTGAGTGGGAGTTTCACTCTGTCACCCAGGCTGGAGTGCAGTGGTATGATCATGACCATCACTATCTCAACCTTCTGGACTCAGGCAATCCTTCCACCTCAGCTTCCCAAGTAGCTGGGACTATAGGTGTGCACCACCATGCCTGGCTAAGTTTCTGATTTAGTGTAGAGATGAAGCCTCGCCATGTGGCCCAGGCTGGTCTTGAACTCCTAGGCTCAAGTGATCCTTCCACCTCAGACTCCCAAAGTGCTGAGGTTACAAGTATGAGCCACAGCACCTGGCCCTCTCATCAACTTTCTAAAGTTGATTTCATGTAAAAAAAAAAAAAAAAAAAAAAAAAAGGGACAGGGAACTCTCTATTTCAATTTTATTTCATCAGCCCACAGAGTATTGCTATTAGTGACAATTTTTTTTTGGAGTTAGAGTTTCACTCTGTTGCCCAGGCTGGAGTCCAGTGGCACACTCACGGCCACCCCAGCGTTGACTTTGGTGATCCTTCCACCTCAGCCTCCCAAGTAACTGGAACTACAGGTACGCGCTACCATGCCTGGCTAATTTTTGATTTATTGTAGAGTTGAGGTCTCACCCAGTTGTCTGGGCTGGTCTTGAACCTGTGGGCTCAGGAAATCCACTCGCCTCGGCCTCCCAAAGTGCTAGAATTAACAGGTTGAGCCACCGAGACTGGCCAGTGACACTTTTTAAAAAGTAAAAGGTCCACTTATTTGTACTTAACATGGCAATATTCCAAATAATGTTGATATCTGTGAAACGTGACCCATTTCTGTATGATGTGTAATATGACATTCCCTGCTTTTGATACCAGGAAGTAAGAGTTTTTTCTAGTTTAAAACAATAGAGATAGAGGCTTTTACAAATGCTTGGGTTTCCAAGTTCTGGATGGGACTTTCTTCTTTTAGAAGAATAAATTCTGGCTGGGCATGGTGGCTCACACCTGTAATCTGAGCACTTTGGGAGACCGAGGCAGGAGGAATACTTAAGTCCAGGAGTTTGAGACCACCCTGAAAAACAGTGATACCTCAACTCTAAAAAAAATTAAAAATACTCTCACAGAAACAAAGATCTGAGTATCACAAGTTCTCACTCATAAGTGGACCTTGAACAACTATCGTAATACTGTAAGAAAAGGATTGACAGTGGCGGGAAACTGTGGGGTGGGGGCAAGGAGAAGAAGAGAGGTGGGATTAACAGTAGTCAATATCTGTCTGGGGACGGGGGAGCACACCTCATCAACAAGGGTATCTGCACAATGCATATTTGTATACCCTTAACTGTACCCCACAATTTTAAAATTAAAAATATGTTTGCCAGGCTTGGTGGCTCAGCCTGTAATCCCAACACTTTGGCAGGCTGAGGGGAGAGGATTGCCTGAGCCTGTGGGTTCGAGACCCACCTGGGCAACTTGGCGAG
>NW_007059672.1:290863-292189 GCF_000164805.1 Carlito syrichta
AAAAAAAAAAAAAAATGTTTAATAAATAAATAAATAAATAAAAATAAAATTTAAAAATTAGCTGGGCACGGTGGCACACTCCTGTAGTCTTAGACACTCAGGGGGCTGAGTTGAAAGGATGTCCCAAGCCCAGGAGGTCGAGACTGTGGTGAGCTATGATCATGCCACTGCACTTCAGCCTGGAACAGAAAGAGACTCCCCCCAACTCAAAAATAATAAGTATAAATAGGCTGGGTGTGGTAATTCATGCCTGTAATCTCAGCACTTTGGGAGGTAGAAGTGAGAGGATTGACTGAACCCAGGGGTTCGAGACCAACCTGGGCAACTTGGCAAGACCTAGTCTCTACAATAAATCAAAAAATTAGCTGGGCATGGTGGTACACGCTTGTAGTCCCAGCTACTTGGAAGGGTGAGGCAGAAGGATTGCCTGAACCCAGCAGGTCAAGGCTGCAGTGGCCGTGAGTATGCCACGGTATTACAGCCTGGGTGATAGAGTGAGATTCTGACTCAAAAAAATAAATACATAAAAAAATTAAAATAAAGAAAAAATTCTAATGGTATTTATCAGTGTTTTTAAATGGGCTGTACTTTAAAAAGAATGATATTGAAGCTGGGCTCGGTGGCTCAGCCTGTAATCCCGAGCCTTTGGGAGGCTGAGGTGAGTGGATTGCCTGAGTCCACGGGTTCGAGACCCGCCTGGGCAACTTGGCGAGACCGCATCTCTACAATAAATCAAAAATCAGCCGGGTGTGGTAGCGCACACCTGTAGTTCCAGCTACTTGGAAGGCTGAGGCGGAAGGATTGCCGGAGCCCAGCAGGTCGAGGCTGCGGTGGCCGGGAGCGGCCACTGCACTCCAGTCTGGGTGACAGAGTGAGACTACAACTCAAAAAAAAAGAATGGTATTGAGATATTAATACTAACATGAATACATTAAACCTGTACTTCTCAGCAATTTGATGACCATCAAATTTTTTTTGATGTAATTTTTCCTTCTTTGTTTTCCTTTCTTTCTCCATCATCTATCGGTCCCTTAAATGATTGTAAAGTAGAATTGGATTTTTTAGCCAGGCTGGGTGGCTCAGCCTGTAATCCTGCGCCTTGGGAGACTGAGATGAGTGGATTGCCTGAGCTCGCGGGTTCGAGACCCACCTGGGCAACTTGGCGAAACTTCATCTCTACAATAAACCAAAAAGTTAGCCGGGCGTGGTAGCGCACGCCTGTAGTTCCAGCCGCTTGGAAGGCTGAGGCAGAAGGATCACCGGAGTCCAGCAAGTCGAGGCTGCGGTGGCCGGGAGCGGCCACTGCACTCCAGTGTGGGTGACAGA
>NW_007059672.1:292311-295512 GCF_000164805.1 Carlito syrichta
CTAACCCAAAAAAAAAAAAAAAAGAAAGAAAGAAACTGGATTTTTTTTCTTTTTTGAGTTGGAGTCTCACTCTGTCACCCAGGCTGGAGTGCCGTGGCACACTCACAGCCCCCTCAGTGTTGACCTGCTGGACTCTGATGATCCTTTCACCTCAGCCTTCCAAGTAGCTGGAAGCATGCCCGACTAATTTTTGATTTATTATAGAGATGAGGTCTTGCCAAGTTGCCCAGGCTGGTCCTGAACCCATGGGCTCAGGCAATCCCTCACCTCAGCCTCCCAAAGTGCTGGAATTACAGGCTTGAGACACCGTGCCCGGCCTAGAACTGGATTTTTCAAATTAATTTTTACTTTTGTTAAATGGAATTTTCAACTCCCAACCCTTAATTTTGTATAACTTAAAGGCTAACTTAAGTTGCGTTTGGCTTTTAAGGCTTTTGACTGAAACTTCTTGACTGAACTTTGATGATAATTAAAGTGTTCAGAAACCACACTCTTCAGGCAGCCTTCCCTCCTCCTCCTCTGGCTGTTGTCTTCACCTTTCTCAAGGGAATGACTGTCCCAGGTGGGCTTGGGGACAGGGACAGGACTGGAGGAAGAAGAGTCCAAGAGAAAAGGGATAGCATTCCACTTTTTTTGGTATTTGCCTCACAATTCACTATTGACCTGTCTATGTTACTAGTCTCGGGCTGCAGTTATGCCCCCAAGACCATGCATTTATTATTATTTTTTAATTCCAGAGTTTTGGGGTAAGAATTTACTGCAGAAGTAAGTTGCATGCAGATGAAGCTTGGCTTCCAGCGGGCCCTCTCTCCCCCTGAAAGTGAACCAGATACCCAGTGTGCAGCCCCATGATTTCACCAAGACAATAGTCAATAACTATCTAAGAGCCCGATTTCTTTTTTTTTTTCTTTTTAAAACTTTATTTCAACATACCTATGCTTACAGAAATACACTCATATTGCTTAATAGAATGCAATTTAAGTTTAACTTATCCTACCCAATTTGGACCAAAAACTTGGTACATGATTTAAGATTTTTAAAAATGATTTGCAATTTGGTTTATTTTTATCTGTTACAAATGTATAAAAGATCCTCCATCAAATGCTGCTAAAGAAGGCAGCAAAAACCTTGAGAAATTTACCTTTGGTTTGCCTCAGAAAAGTAACACATATTGCACTGTATAAGTTAATAAAATTGGTGCAACAAAACATTGTTGTAATGTTTCACTGCCAGTTTACAAAGTTCAACAAGGAATGGATAAGGAAGGGGGTGGAAGGGCGCCTATGTACACATGAGGACCTGTAAAACTATCTGATTTAGTTAATATTGCATGTAGATTGTAAATCGACACAAACCAAGATTCAGATCATTTCTCCAATCTGAATTAACACTATCTACTCACTTCATCGTACCCGATTTCTTCTAAGTTGGAGACAAATAATTTGTTTAAGAAAACTGACTGACATTCATACTCACTTAAAAATGCCGTGACATTTTTAGGACTTGCTGGGCTCAAATAGCTCTCTGGAGTTAGGAAACTGAAAAGCCTGCCAGATGACATTTTTGCACAAGGACAGAGGAGGTACAGATGAGAAGAGAACGTGGATCACAGCTGCATGTCTGGCGTGGACATTAAGCCTCTGGCTGAGAACGCACTTTCTCGCTCCTGTTGTTGGTGTCGCGCCAAGGGAACCGTCAGACCACAAGTAATCATCGGGAACTCGCTGTGGAAACCAGAGCCATTAAGAAAAATATTAAAAGACTGTTCCAGCATCAGAGCATTTTGGAGGGCAAAGCAATAAGAGACTTGGCTAACCTGCTCCACCAGGTCATTGCTGCAAAATATGCTGACCAGTGACATTTTAAGCAAGAATGGCCATTTTTTTTCCTGATATGATTTGTCACAAGTTTAAAAAAGACAATGTGCTCAGAAAAACAAATGTACTGTAACTTGAGTAATGAGGAAAACAAAGACAGCAGGCTGGGAAGCTCAGTTTCATCGTGCTGCAGAATGATTGTGCTAACTGGCAGAGACTCCCTGGTCCTGATGCGTTTTAGCTGCAGGAAGCTGCCTGAGTTGTTTTTGCAGAGGACAACGCTTGCTTGTGTAGGATGCACACTGGATTCCTCTGAGTGTCACTGTAAAATCTTTATTTCTCAAAAGGTGTTTTAGAAGATTTTGCTGAAAGGTTGGCAAAAGCTGCAAATACCAAAAGGTTCTTTTCATCAGAATTTATAGCAAGATATTCTGAGTAACAGATGAGCATGGGTGAAGGTCTCACAAGGAAAAATGATAAATATATGACATGATGGAGATATATTTATGTGTGTGTATACATATATATATGTATACACACACACAAACACACACACACACACACATATACATATATATTTTTAGTTGGATCTCACTTTGTTGCCAGGTTGAAGTGCAGTAGCATAATCACAGCTCACCATGGCCTCCAGTTCCTGGGTTCAAGTGATCCTCCCACCTCGACCTCCCAAAAGTGTTGGGATTATAGGCATGAGCCCCCATGTCTGGCCAGTGGATATATTAATTAGCTTGATTGAACCATTTCAGAATATATATACATATCCAAACAACAGAATGTATGCAATAAATTTAACATTAATTTGTCAGCTATACTTCAATTTTTTTTTTTTTAAACTGGGCTGGCTGTCGCCTAGGCTGGAGTGCAGTGGCATGATTATGAAAATCACAGCTCATGGTGAATCAACATTCTGGACTCAGGCAATCCTTCCACCTGAGCATCCCGAGTAACTGGGACTATAGATGTGTGGCAGCATGCCTAATTAATTTTGGGATTTCTTTTTTTTTTTTAAGAGACAAAGTTTTGCTATGTTGCCCAGTGTGGTATACCTTGATTTTAAAAAGAAGGAGGGGGACATTTGGAGGGACTACCCCCAACAGTTGAAAACGTTTTTCTCCAACACCCCCCCCCTTTTGCGGTAGACATATTGCCCAGGTTGGTCTTGAACTCCTGGACTCAATCAATCCTCTTGCCTCGGCCTCCCAAAGTGCTGGATTACAGGCATGAACCACTGCACTGGGCTCCCTTCCCTCTGTTTTTATTGCCATCTTCTGTGAACCAAGCCACCACCATCTCCGCTTTCTCCTTCAGAAGCCCACCCCCTGGTTCTCTGCGTTCACTCTGGCTTCCTCTTTTTTTTTTTTTTTTT
>NW_007059672.1:295560-304423 GCF_000164805.1 Carlito syrichta
TTTTTTGAGTTGGAGTCTCACTCTGTCTCCCAGGCTGGAGCGCAGTGGCACGCTCACAGCTACTGCAGCCTCGACCTGCTGGGCTCAGGTGATCCTTCTGCCTCCGTCTTCCAAGTAGCCGAAACTACAGGCGTGTGCTATCATGCCCGGCTAACTTTTTGATTTATTGTAGAGATGAGTTCTCACCAAATTGCCCGGGCTGGTCTCAAACCTGCCGGCTCAGGCAATCCGCTCGCCTCGGCCTCCCAAAGTGCTGGGATTACAGGCTGAGCCATCCTTAAAGTCCCACTTCAAGTGTCCTTTTTTTTGTTGTTCAGAGAAACCTTACCTGGCTCCTTTTCCACCCCCCGGAAAAGACCAAGTTGTCTTATTCGTCTATTTATTTATTTAGACAACTCTGTTGTCCACACTGGAGAGCAGTGCCACGATCACGGCTCACCACAACCTCAAAACACCTGGGTTCAAACAATCCCGAGTAGCTGGGACTACAGGTGCATGCTACCATTGTGGGTTAATTTTTATTTTATTTATTTATTTATTTTGAGTCAAAGTATTGCTTTGTTCCCCAGGCTGGAGTGCAGTTGGCATGCTCACGGTCACCACAGCTTGACCTTCTGGGCTCAGGCGATCCTTCCCCCTCAGCCTTCCAAAATAGCTGGAACTACAGGCACGCCACCATGTCCACCTAATTTTTGATTTATTGTAGAGATGAGGTCTTGCCATATTGCTCATGCCGGTCTTGAACCCCTGAGCTCAGGCAATCCTCTTGCCTCCGCCTCCCAAGGTGCTAGGATTACAGGTGTGAGCCACCGTGCCCAGCTATGGGCTAATTTTTTTTTTTTTTTAATCTGTGGAGACAAGGTCTTGCTATGCTGCCAGGCTGGTCTCAAACTCCAGAGCCCAAGCAATCCTCCTGCCTCAGCCTCCCACAGTGCTGGGATTACAGGCATGAGCCACCGTGCTCAGTTTATTCATCTCTTTTGTAACACAAATCTCAATATCACAATTAATTATTTGTGTAAATTGTCACTGAATGTTGGCTAAGCCAGCATGTCTTGCTGGCTGGCCTGCTACACTCTAGTGCTGGCCATCCACAGCACTTGCCTGGATGGTAGACCTAACCTCCCAACTGATTTCCAGGTGCCCACCCTTGCACATGGCTGTCAGAATGATCTTTTACAAACATAAATGGCCGGGCTTGGTGGCTCAGCTTGTAATCCCAGCACTTTGCAAGGCTGAGGCGAGTGGATTGCCTGAGTCTGTGGGTTCGAGACCAACCCGGGCAACTTGGCGAGACCTCATCGCTACAATAAATCAAAAATTAGCCGGGCATGGGAGCATGCCTGTTGTTCCAGCTACTTGGAAGGCTGAACCCGGCAGATCAAAGCTGAGTTGGCCGTGAGCATGCCACTGCACTCTAGCCTGGGCAACAGAGTGAGACTCCAACTCAAAAAAAAATAAAAAATAAAAAAATAAATGGTTCACATGACTATAAGGCGAGTGCAGAGAAAAAGAGAATGAGCTGGGTAGTCAGGCAAAGAAAAGGAAATTTATTAAAGGTAAACAAGAGGGAGACTGGTCCTAGAAAAGAACCACCAGTCCCCTTATTCTTTTGGCGGGTCCCTCTTATACTCTGAAGCTGGAGTTTGGCAGTCGCGCAGTCCTGAGGAAACAGTTGCTGGTGGTCACACAGCCTTGAGACGTAACCTTGAGGAAGCAGGTGCCAGCAGTGAAAACAGGACATTGCTTAAGCAATTCAAGGTTAGTACAATGAGTCATTTCAACAATGGGCCCCCCATGTAAGCCCTCTCGGTGACTACCTGGCTCAAAACCCTCTGGGAGCTTCCCACCACACTGAGAACAAAATCCTAACCCTGCACCCTGGCCTGCTGGCCTGCTGATGTGCTGCTTGGCTCCCTCTCTGCCTCCACTCCGAGTGCCCTCGACCTCACTCACCCTGGCCACTCTTCTGTCCCTCCAGTCCCTGCCCCTCACTAAAATTCCTACCATTTCCCCCTCTTCCTCATTTTAGACTTTGTCTCTGAGATTTTTTTTTTTTTTTTTTTTTGAATTGGAGTCTCACTCTGTCCCAGACTGGAGTGCAGTGGCATGCTCACGACCACCCCAGTCTTGACCTGCTGGGCTCAGGCAATCCTTCTGTCTCAACTTTCCAGGTAGCTGGAACCATAGGCATGTGCCACCACGCCCCGCTAATTTTCTTGGTTATTGTAGAGACAAGGTCTTGCCATGTTTCCTAGGCTGGTCTTGAGCCCCTGGCTCAGGCAATCTTCTCACCTCCGCATCCCAAAGTGCTGGGATTACAGGCACGAGCCACTGCGCCTGGCGTCTCAGAGATTTCTAATCTGGCTGAATGGTTGAAGATGGCTCATGGTTTCCCAGCGTCCTGTCTCCTTTTGGTAACTGCACTCCCCTTCCTCAGCTGATTCTCTGCCACTCCCATCTTTTTTTTTTTAAATTAAGGTGTTGCCAGGCACAGTGGCTCACACCTGTAATCCCAGCACTTTGGGAGATGGACGCAAGAGGATTACCTGAGCCCAGGTGTTTGAGACCAGCCTGAGCAACATGGCGAGCTCTCGTCTCTATAATTAATCAAAAAATTAGCCGGGCATGGTGGCGTGTGCCTGTGGTTCCAGCTACTTGGAAGGCTGGAGTGGAAGGGTCATCTGAGCCCAGCAGGTTGAGGCCACGGTGGCTGTGCGCATAACACTGCACTCCAGCCTGGAGTGGAAGTTAGTGGAAGTGAAATCAGGGACATGTCAGTCCAAGTTTTTAGGGATAATGCCATGAAGAAAACGGCAGTGTACAAATGGAGTAAACGTTTTTCTGAGGGGACAGAAAGTATCACTGATGAAGAGAGGTCAGGATGAGCAGAAGTGACAAAAACATTGCAAAAATTTGTTGAATCGTGCATCAAAATCGTCGGATAACCGTGAGAAGCATAGCAGACCAAATAAACATCTATAGAGAAGAAGTTAGGAAAATCTTAACTGAAAATCTTGGAATGAGAAAGGTGTGTGCAAAAATGGTCCCGAAGGAGCTCTTGCATCATGACAATGCACCAGCTCACACAGCACTGTCTGTGAGGGAGTTTTTAGCCAATAAACAAATAACTGTTTTGGAACACCTTCCCTACTCACCTGATCTGACCCCCAATGACTTTTTTCTTTACCTGAAGATAAAGAAAATATTGAAAGGAAGGCATTTTTATGACATCAGGACATCAAGGGTAATGGCGATAAACAGCTCTGATGACCATTCCAGAAAAATAATTTCAAAATTGCTTTGATGTGTGGACTAGGCACTGGCATCGGTGCATAACTTCCTAAGAGGAGTACTTCGAAGGCGACTGTAGTGACATTCAGGAATGAGGAATGTAGCATTTTTCTAGCATGAATTCATGAATTTAATTGTCAGGCCTCGTAAATGTGTCTCACTCCAGTATTAATACTGCTCCCTACTCCCCCAGGGGACATGGGACCCAAGTCTGATCAGTCTAATCTCCCACTCCTGAGTGCTTTATCCTGTGTATTGTTAAGACACTCTCACCCAGGGAGAAAGTAGACCAAGTCTTAAGCAGTACAGGCCGGGCGCAGTGGCTTAAGCCTGTAATCCCAGCACTTTGCGAGGCCGAGGTGAGAGGACTACCTGAGCCATAGGTTCGAGAACAACCTGAGCAACTTGGTGAGACTTCATCTCTACAATAAATCAAAAATTAGCGGGGCATGGTAGCGCACACCTGTAGTTCCGGCTACTTGGAAGGCTGAGTCCTGCAGGTTGAGGCTGGGGTGGCCGTGAGCGTGCCACTGCACTCTAGCCTGGGCTATGGAGTGACACTCAAAAAAAAAAAAAAAAAATTAAACAGTACACAGTAAGGATTTCCTAAATGCTTCAAATCTATGGATCTACTTAACATGTATTGAGCACTTTCTTTGCTACCTGCCTATTGTGCTGGGAACTGGGGAAACATAGCAGTGAACAAAGCAGATAAAAATCCCTGCCCAGGGAATTTTGCACTGTCAGTATCAGCTCTGTGATAACTAAAATTCTGAAGCTGAAAAGGTATGCAGAGTATTTACCGGATCCACTAAAGATTTTCATGATCAGATAAGTTTCCCCATAGATTTTGTGGTTCTAAGACAAATCCACTCAACAAAGCATATTTTAAAAATGCAAGCTATTAATAGACGTTAAAATTCTATTCTTTCAAAGTGCTGAATCACTCTGCTGGTTAGAGATAATATGTAATCAGTTCTGAATCTAAAATTACTCTGGAAAATCGAGACATGCCACAAGGTCATGTTTATATCGTTCCTCTCTAGAGATTTTCAGAACATCAGCATTGTGTTTAAAAGAAAATAGTTAAAAGGAGAGAGAGAGAGAGGCTGCTGGGTGAGGTGGCTCACGCCTGTGATTCCAGCACATTGGGAGGCCAAGGCCAGAGGACTGTCTGAGCTCAGAAGTTTGAGACCAGCCTGGGCTACGTGGAAAATTTTATCTCCACCAAAAAAAAAAAGAAAAATTAGCTAGGTTTGGTGGCATGGCCCTGTAGTTCCAGCTACTCAGGAGGCTAAGGAGGAAGGATTGATCGAGCCAGAAGTTCAAGGCTGCAGTGAGCAATGATTGTGCCACTGCTCTCTAGTCTGAGCCACAGAGTAAAACCCTGACTCAAAAAACCCTGACTGAAAGTGCAAGAAGATGGGTTTGGTTTTGCAGGAAAAAAAGGACTGAGCTACCACATCCCTTAACTACAGCCAAGGCCTTCTTAGCAACAATTTAATTCTCCTATTTTTATGATTACTTTTGTTTTTATGTTATATTTTATCTAATGAAAAATAGTTTGCACATGCATAAGAGCGTAAAAAAAATCAACCATAGTCCTATCACTCAAAATTAATTCCTATTAATATTTTGGCAAGATTTGCTTCCAAATCTTTTTTGATGGCCATACTATTTTTTACAATATTGCTTCCTGACTCACTATCTCTCTCTCTATTTTATTTTATTTTTTAATAATAATAATAATATAAAAACCTTTATTGAGCTCCTACTGTGTGCCAGGCACTATGTGTATTTCCTCCTTTCAACAGTCCTACAAGTCAGGGATATTTTTACTTTTTACTTTTTTTAATTTATTTTTTTATTTTTTCTCTCTCTATATGTATACACACACACACACACACACTTATATATACTTCTTTAAAATCTTAGAACTTTAAACTGATGCTAAAGTCTCTTTTGCACATTATTCCTTTTGGTTCTCAGATGTAACCATTATTTTGAATTTGATGAGTATCATTCTGTTCCATTTTCTTTTTTTTTTTTTTTGGAGTTGGAGTCTCACTCTGTCACCCAGACTGGAGTGCAGTGGCTGCTCCCGGCCACCGCAGCCTCAACCTGCTGGGTTCCAGCGATCCTTCTGCCTCAGCCTTCCAAGTGGCCGGAATTACAGGCATGAGCTACCACGCCCGGCTGATGTTTTGATTTATTGTAGAGATGAGGTCTCGCTGCCCAGGCGGGTCTCGAACCCGTGGGCTCAGGCAATCCACTCACCTCAGCCTCCCAAAGGCGCAGGATTACAGGCTGAGCCACCGAGCCCGGCTTCTGTTCCATTTTCTATACTTTCACATATACAAGTAGAATAGACACTTAGGTTACTTCCCCATGACCAATCTGGGATCCGGTGGGGTGGCTGAAGGATTCATATGCCCAGATGGATATCTGAATTATAGTATAGGTCAGGATGCGAACCCCACCAAAAAGCATAAACATACTATCATTTTTTCTCTTCCTCTCCCATAAGATAAGATTAAATACATTATTATCTCACACGAGATCTTGATTTCCCAGTATTTCACCCTGAATAAGTGTGAAGACCACTGCTCTGTCAGGGTGGTTGAGAAGTATGTATTATGGGTTGGTCATGTGACAGGTGTGACTCTAAGGGTGGGCACTCAACAGCGAACCAAGGCCTTGCACTCATGAAGGCTACCTTCTGTTGGGAGATAGACAATAAGCAGAGAAACCAATAGACATAGGTAACGATGTGATTAAGAAAAATGGAATAAGTTTCAAGAACAGAGATGAGGATGTCTGGGTGGGTGAGGGAGGTCTTTTTGAAGAGGTGACCTTCCACGTGAATATGGTGAGCACTGCGAGAACAGAACAGGAGGAAGTCAGAAAATATCACAAGAGCAGAGCCAACTGGTGCAATATGATACTCGATATGCCACTTAAGGGTCCTGTGTTTTATGTTACAACCTAATCCTCTGAGGAAGAAATAACTGATGGACAGAATTGGGAACATTTCCTTCTCCAACTGCCTGAGAGCAGAAGGGAAGAGATCTCCAAGGTGCCAGCCTACAAATACATGGTTTGTTAGATTCTCAGAAGCACAAACCAGGGATGTCTTGGAAGACTACACAATGCTGTTAGGACTTCTAGGTTTTTGAAAAAACATGCCAGTGTTAGGTGTTTGTCTTGCTACACTTAAACCTCTCTCCAAGGCGTATACCCCATCCCAGCCCCCAGGGCTGTCACGTTGCCCAAGGCCATGCCAACCCACCCAGGCTGTTCTGGTAGACACCTAGGATGGGCCACAGTCCTCCTCCCTTCTTCAGGGAATGGCACCTCTTTGCTTCTATGGCGTGTTCCTCTTCCTACTACAACCATATGTTTCAAAAGGAGCTTCCAAGTTATTACAAGTTCTGTCTTTTGGTCTCTCTCAGCTGATGAGTCTTTGGGTGGGAACATGACCGAAACTGGGCCAATCAGAGTACATCATGGACTGACCACAGAGCATTCATAGCCTGGTCAAGGCTAGATCCCACCACAAGCCAAGTTGTTTGGCATCCATCCCCAGGATTTTTTGACTAGGAGCTTAGAAAATAAATTCAGTCTCGTCTAGCGACACAGCTGTGAGGGCTGAGGCAGGGGAGGTGTTGACAGGCCTGCTCCTTGCTGAGAAAATGAAGTCTCACTCAGAGAAAAGACAGTTGAGAAGGGAGTTAGTGGCCCTGGAGCTCCTGCTTACAGACATCCTGGAGTTCCAACTATGTTCCTTCTTTTTTTTTTTTTTTTTTCTTTTTTTTGAGTAAGGGTCTCACTGTCGCCCAGGCTGGAGTGCAGTGGCATGCTAACATTCACTGCAGCCTGGACATGCTGGACTAAGGTGAACCTTCTACCTCAGCTTTCCAAGTAGCTGGAACCACAGGCGCGTGCCACCATGCCCAGCTAATTTCTTGGTTTATTGTAGAGATGCGGTCTCGCCAAGTTGCCCAGGCTGGTCTCGAACCCCTGGGCTCAGGCAATCCTCTTGCCTAGTTCTCCCAAAGTGCTGGGATTACAGGTGGGAGCCACCATGCCCGGCCCAACTATGTTCTTTCTGCAATGATGAGAGGTTAGCAAAAATCCTCCCTTTGCCAAATCTAGTTGTGTTCAATTCCTGTCATGATAATAAGATTCGTAATGCAAATGTCTTTGCTGCCCCAAGTTCTAAAATTACCCTCCTCCTCCCCCTGCTCCCCAGATAAAATTCCTCTCTCAGGTGCTAGTAGAAAGTAATCTGATTGGCTACTTGAAGCAAGTCAGACTGAGATAGGGACAATTCAGAAGCTTTCCTACATTGATAACGAGGGCATTTAGGCAACTGTGGGGGCCGGAGGGATGTGGAAAAACTCTTTACCTTCCAAATTTTGCTGTGAACCTAAAACTGCTCTAAAAAAGGGGATATTAATTTTTTAAAATTCTATCTCTACAAAAATAAAAACAAATTAGCTGGGCAAGGTAACACGTGTCTGCAGTACTAGCTACTCGGGAGGCTGAGGCAGGAGTCCAAGAATTCAGGGTTCCAGTGAGTTGTATTCATGTCACTGTACCGCAGCCTGGGCAACAGAGCAAAATCCTTTCTCAAAGAAAGAAAGAAAAAAGAAACAAAAAGATTCTCTGGAGCCTGGAGCTCAAAGTGGAACCACTTTATGAACAAGCAATTCTACTTCTGGATATATAACCAAGAGAATTAAAAAGAATCTATGTCGACACCAAAACATATACGCAAGTGCTCACCTCAGCAGTGCCTATACTAAAACTGGAACAATACAGAGATTAGCACGGCCCCTGCGCAATGACATGCAAATTCATGAAGCATTCCATATTTTTTCAATAAAATTTATTTCATCTCAAAAAAGAAAACTTGTGCATGAATGATCACAGAAGTGTTATCCATAATGGCCCCAGAATGGAAACAAGTGATGAATATTCATCAACTGATGAATGCATTTAAAAATGTAATACATTTATACAATAAAAGGAATTACGATTAAAAAAAATATTGATAGGTTGGGCATGGTGACTCACGCTTGTAATCCCAGCACTTTGAAAGGCTGAGGTGAGAGGATTGCCTGAGTTCAAGAGTTCAAGACCAGCCTGGGCAACTTGGCAAGACATCGTCTCTGCAGTAAAAATCAAATAATTAGTCGGGCATAGTGGTGCATGCCTGTAGTTCCAGCTACTTGGAAGGCTGAGGTGGAAGGATTGCCTGAGTCCAGCAGATCACTGCACTCCAGCCTGGGTGACAGAGTGAGACTCCACACACACACACACACACACACACACACACACACACACACACACACACATATTGATACATGCTACATGCTACAACATGGATAAACCTTGAAAATATGTTAATTGAAAGAAGTCAATCACAGAAGACCATGTATTGTATGGTTGCATTTATATGAAAAAGGAGGATATTGCTAAGGGAAATTTTATACATTCAGTACAACAAATAAACATTTCTGTGGAGAATTTGCTTTACAGAGGGAACTCAGAAAGAAGCCCCTCC
>NW_007059672.1:304477-321003 GCF_000164805.1 Carlito syrichta
GCCCGCGGGTTCAAGACCTGTCTGGGCAACTTGGTGAGACCTCATGTCTACAATGCATCAAAAAAAGAAAGAAAGAAATACAAGTCGGTTCTGATGCCCTGAAATTTTGTTAATGTCTTTCCTTTGCCTGAAATACCCTCCTCTTCCAATTCCAAAATCTGACATTTGAAGGGATTATGCACAATTTTCAACATTATGTTGTTCATATGCTACCTCTTAATATATTTCTCTCTTCCCCACCCAGTCAAGAGCTCTATGGTCTCATTTATTTTCTTTTTTTTTTTTTTTGAGGGTGAGAAAGTAGTTTATTAAGAAGACAGAAAAGCTCCCACAGCAAGGAGGGGACCGGAAAGAGGGTAGCCCTACTTTTTCTTTATAGAGACAGGGTCTCATTATGTTGCCCAGGCTAATTTCAAATTCCTGGCCTCAAGTGATCCTCCTGCCTCAGCCTCCCGAAGTGCTGGGATTACAACTGTGGAGTCTGATTCTGTCACCCAGGCTAGAGTGCAGTGATCTGCTGTAATTACAACTGGGATTACAACCCTCATTCATTTTTGAATCTCTATAATTTAGCAGACCGTCTGGCATATAGCAGAGGTGCAATAAATATTTGTTAAACAAAATAAGGAATGACTGAACGTATCTTTTCCAACAATATTAATCATCCCATTCCCTGTGAACCCATACTGTGTTTATGTCTTTCTTAATGGCATTATGATTTTCTAGCTTGTATTGGGATTTATTTGTGTGAACATTTGCTTCCCTACTGGAATGAAAGCCTTCTGTGAACAGAAACCACATAACACCAAGCATGGTGCCTTGTGTATGATAAGCATGGAATTAATATTTAATTCAGTTTGGCAAAAAAGTATTCTTTAAAAAAACTATTAGTGTTAGGTCAGACCAGACAGGGGAGTCTGTGATCCGGTGCCACGTGTAGGATGCAAATAATTGCACAGAACTTAGATTGGAAAATATAGTTTATTTAGAAAGTAGATTAAAGGGAGAGAGAGAGGAAATTCATCTCCCCAAGGTAGGGGGTGGGGCCAAAGCTTAGGTAGACACATGGCCTGGCCAGCACTTAGCAAAAACATCGGCAAATGGCTGCTTGAGGTCGAATTTTTTTTTTTTTTTTGGAGTTGGAGTCTCACTCTGTCGCCCAGACTGTAGTGCAGTGGCCGCTCCCGGCCACCGCAGCCTCGACCTGCTGGGCTCCGGCGATCCTTCCGCCTCAGCCTTCCAAGTAGCTGGAACTACAGGCGCACGCTGCCACGCCCGGCTAATTTTTTTAAAAAATTTATTGTAGAGATGAGGTCTCGCCAATTGCCCAGGCAGGTCTTGAACCCGCGGGCTCAGGCAATTAACTCACCTCAGCCTCCCAAAGCTCAAGATTACAGGCTGAGCCACTGAGCCCAGCTGAAATTTTTAAACCTACCCTTTGATGGGGTAGGTTTTAAGGTGATTGGGTGGTGGTCTGTTTTAGGTCACCACGAAGGGCAGATAAGCACAGGTACTGACATCATGTGATGGACGCCAGGCAGATGGGTGGGTTAGTCACATGACTACTGCCGTGGTGATGGGGTCTGTCTGTGTCATGAAGGTCACAAATGGCTGATTAAGTTAACTTGTTTCTTACGGCTGGAGGCAAATACTTGGAAGAGAAAAGCGAATTAATACAAAACAAACTAGGGAGGGGTTGTAAAACAATGATCAATAGCTATCTCTGAGAAACCAGTTCTGTCCTTGATTAGAGGGCAAGTTAGGTAAAGTTAAGAAAATATGACAGAACTAGGCAGTGTCAAAATGGCCGTGCTTTATCTTAAGATTATTTCATTAAATAATTCCATTTTGGCATTCCTTCCTTTCAATTAGGATCTAATACATATGAGAAATAAATGTATGTTGCTGACACAGATGCAGAAATATAAAAAGGACTTTGTTTCCATAGTGCACCCTAGAGCACAGGAATATTCTGAGGTTTGTGCTTGCTGATTTATGCAAGTAGGATCTAGCAGCCAAAGCAGTGCAGTCAACTGTCTCCCTCTCTCTTTTCCTCGGGTTTCCCCTCCAGCTAAGGAGAATTTTGACTTCCACACTACAAGGAAAGCAGGCACCTGGAAGCTTCTGCAAGTTACTCCTGTTCAGGCAGCAAGTCAGCTGCAGAATCAAGAATAGATCCTCCCTCTCAGCTGCTGCGGGCACTGACCTCCTGCAGGAGATCCCCCCACCCCCTGGGGAATGTGGCAGTGGTTCCCACTTTAAGGTCCAGATCGCACACATCGAAAGAGAAGCTACTTGTCAATTCCATGCCCCTCCCCACATTCAGAATGAGAGGGAGCTTCTCTGAGACCCTAGAAACCCAGCACATCCTGTTTCACATCCCAGAGTCTCCTCAATAGCTTGTGAGCATGTGACAGTGTCTTTTAGCCTGGGTTAGGGCACAATTATCTTTGTGCTATGGGAGCAACTCTGAGGTATAAGCTACTTAGTATTCAGAGAGTAATTTGCAGGTGCTTAGCTTATTCCCAAAGTCTGCTTAACGATGCTGAACACAAAAGTCTGGACTGTCTGTTTTCAAGCTGTTATCCAAACTGGCTAAATGATCTATTTTGCCTCTGGCCTAAACTCCAAGAGTAGCTGGAGTTTGGGGTCCAAACTGTACAACCACACTTGGCTAGACCAGGGTTTCTTCCTTTTGGCACTACCGACACTTTAGGCCGGATTATTCTTTGTCATGGGAGCGGCCCTGTGTATGGTAAGGTTGGTAGGGTTTTTTATTTTTATTTTTTGAGTTGGAGTCTCACTCTGTTGCCCAGGCTGGAGTGCACTGGCACGCTCATGGTCACTGCAGCCTTGACCTGCTGGACTCAGGCGATCCTTCTGTCTCAGCCTTCCAAGAAGCTGGAACTACAGGCATGCACCACCACGTCTGGCTAATTTTTTTATTTATTGTAGAGATGAGGTCTCACCAAGTTGCCCAGGCTGGTCTCAAATCCGTGGGCTCAAGCAATCCTCTGACCTTGGCCTCCCAAAATGCTGGGATTACAGTTGTGAGCCACCATGCCCGGCCAGGGTTTTTTAAGTGGCATCCTTGGTCTCTACATACTGGATGTCCACAGCATCACTACTCTCCCAACCAGTTGTGACAACCAAAAATGTCTCCAGATATTGCCAGTGTCTCCTGAGGGGCAAAAGCATCCCAACTGAAAACCCCTGACGTAGACTCTGAATTATCTGGTCATTATCTGGTTAATGCCTCTTACCCTTAGGTTCCCCAAACTGAGCAGTATTTTCCGTCTTTGAACCTTGGCTTTTGACTCTGCTTCTTCCTGATTTGCCTGACACTTGGTGGTGTGATGGTTGCTCAAGCTGCCTAATCTCATTTCCTTCTTGCCTTGGGTCACCTCACTACTGTCCTGGTTCAGCCCATGAACTTCTGGACTATCAAAAGTAATGTACAGTCAAGCGGTTGTGGCTAAATGCCTGTAATCCTAGCACTTTGGGAGGCGGAGGCGAGAGGATTGCCTCAGTCCAGGGGTTCAAGACCAGCCTGGGCAACTTGGCGAGACCTCATCACTACAATAAATCAAAAACTAGCCAGGCATGGTGGCACATGCTTGTGGTTCCACCTACTAGGAAGGCTGAGGTAGAAGGATCACCTGAGCCCAGCAGGTCAAGGCTGCAGTGGCCATGAGTGTGCCACTGCACTCCAGACTGGGTGACAGACTAAGACTTCAACTCAAAAAAAAAAAAAAAATCCCCAAATCCAAAATTTGCAACATTCATTCAATAAACATTTATTCCTATATATTTTGCTCTGGTAATATACTAGGATATGCTAGAGGTTGTGGGGTTTATTGGTTAGACTTACTTTCCATTTCAGGTGACAGTGACTTGAACAAGTCAGGCATTGATCCCGCATAAAGGTCTAGAGTAAGACAGGCCAGAATTGGTGTGGTGATTTTGCTCCATGATGCTGGACTGCCGGGCATGACTTCTCTTCTCAGAGCACTTCATGATCCAAGATGGCCACTCACCCCCAGCCACCAAATCTACCACCAAACCAGCAGAAAGAAAGAAGGAATATGCTGGGCGTGGTGGCTCAAGCCTGTAATCCCAGCCCTTTGGGAGGCTGAGGCAAGAGGATTGACTGAGCTCAGGTGTTTGAGACCAGCCTGGGCAACTTGATGACACCTTGTCTCTATAGTAAATCAAAAAATTAGCTGGGCATGGTGGTACAGGCCTGTAGTTTCAACTACTTGGAAGGCTGAGGCAGAAGAATCGCTTGAACCCCACAGGTTGAGGCTGCAGTGGCTGTGAGTGTGCCACTGCACTCCAGCCTGGGCAACAGAGTGAGACGCTGACTCAAAAAAATAAAAAGAAAGAAGGAATAGAGAAAAAAGCTCAATTAAGGAAGGTTCCTGAAAACTGCTATATAACCTTATGTTTATGTCTCATACGCCTGAACTTAGTTACCAGCTCACAAATGTCTGTAAGGCAGGCTGAGAGAATGTGGTCTTTACTCTGAGTGGCCATGTGGCCCACTTAAAAACTGGAGGGGTCTAGTGCATGAATATTAGCAGACAGCTGAAAGCCTCTGTCTGCTGCATGGAGGGCAAAGGACACTTGACACATACGCCTGCCCTCAGGATGCTTCCATCTAGTAGGAGAATTGGCTGTATACTACATACACAACTACCTCTAATCTAATTTGACTAAAATAACTTTTTTTCCCAAAAGGGAAAAATATAATTCCAATAATGATAAAATGATAAGGACCACAAACTAAATATTAACTAACTACAAGAGGATGAAGATACATGTTTATGTTTGTGCAACTGTGACTTTCTGTAAGTTCTTCATCCTAACATTTTATTTCACAACAAATTTGAGTTTAATTTTTGGAAGAGTTTGCATCTTCAGAAATGAATACAAGAAACCCAATTACCAGCATTTGAGATGTTAGAAATAATAATTATGAGTCACTTGATGGTTTTATTTTTGTCATCAAGTAGTGGGTGTCAAATTAACTGCTGCATTATTTTTAGCTATGTGATGTGTCACTCAGTACACATTCCCTAGTGGATTGCATTAGCTGAAATATAAGAAAGATCTGCAGAGTCAATGGGGTTGCCAAGTCCTCATCAAAGATTTTTCCCAAACTGGCAATTTGGTTTTGGTTCAAATTGGCATGTCATCTTCCAGTGCCAAAAGTCATGATGACTGAACAGACTTGAAACTGAGGTAGTTACTTTTCCAGTTTCCACATTCTTTTTTTTTTTTTTTTTTTTTTAGTTGAAGTGTCACTCTGTCGCCTAGGCCGGCATGCAATGGCATGCTCATGTCTCACCACACCCTCGATCCGGGGCTCAGGCAATCCTTCTGCCTCAGTCTCTCTAGGGGCTGGGACTACAGGCACACACCACCACACCTGGCTAAGTATTTTTATTTTTGTAGAGACCAGGTCTGGCTATGTTACCGAGGCTGGTCTTGAACTTCTGGGCTCAGGCAATCCTCCCACCTTGGCCTTCCAAAATGCTGGGATTACAGGTGTAAGCCACCACACCTAGCCCGTTTCCACATTATCTCCTCCTCCTAGAGAATTTTATTTCATAGCAGTGCAGTTCTGTTGGTCTCCATTGAGTGCTGGTTCATTCCCAAGGGCTTGCCAGATACTAGAGTCAACATGAGGGAGAAATGCTCAGTTCTGAACTCTCTGAGTAGGAAGTAGGAAGTCTACATGAAGATTAACAGAATTCCTTAGGCTTTCTTTAGGAAACGTACATGGGGCAAAGTCAAAAGAAAGTTGAAAGGCCAAGTGTGGTGGCTCATGCCTTTAATCCCAGCACTTGGGAGACTGAGGCAGGAGAATTGCTTGAGCCCAGGAGTTTCAGACCAATCTGGGCAACACAGTGGAACCTTGTCTCTACAAAAAATTAGCTGGGCATAGTGGCACACACCTGTAGTCCTAGCTACTTAGGAGGCTAAGGTGGAAGGATTGCCTGAGCCCAGGAGGTTGAGGCTGTGATGAGCCATGATCATGCCACTGCACTTCAGCCTAGGTGACAGACAACTCAAAAAAAAGAAGAAAGAAAGAAAGAAAGAAAGTTGACTTAATTTTATTGTTTTCATAAAAGAAAAGCTTGGTGTCCTCCCATTCTGGCCCCATTTCCTACCATCACTCATTTCTGGAATTGTTTGGGTAGATTATAGAGACTTAGCCGGGCATGGTGGCTCACATCTGTAATCCCAGCACTTTGGGAGACAAAGGCAAGAGGAGTCCCTCAGCCCAGGGATTTGAGAACAGCCTGGGCAACTTGGTGAGACCTTGTCTCTACAAGAAACCAAAAAATTATCCAGGCATAGTGGCACACACCTGTGGTTCCAGCTACTTGGAAGGTTGAGGTGGAAGGGTTGCCTGAGCCCAGCAGGTCAAGGCTGCAGTGACCGTGAGCGTGCGACTGCACTCCAGCCTGGGCGACACAGTGAGACTCTGGCTCAAAAAAAAAAAAAAAAAAAAAAAAAGATAGAGTCTTATAGGTAGGGAAGAAGATGAGGCATGCTGAAGGCCTGTTCCCTGGGTGAGGAATAGGTGGTGGCCATGCCAGGGAAGGTGGCAGCTGGTGGTGACACAGCTTCTCTAATACTCTGAGACCTGACAAAGAGGAGCTGGAGTGAGAAAGGGCTGGAAGCAGCAGCCTCAGCCAAAAGTCAGAGGACATGTAAGACAGGCTGTCCTCAGTCAGCCCCACATGCTTGGACTAAAATCTCTCCATAGTAACAGCTTCCAACAGGAGAATGACAGAGTCTTTGTTTGCCTGTGTGTCATACGTGGGTAACAGAAGGAACTATGAGAAAATAATGTGCATAACGTGCCCAGCATGGTGTCAGACACACAGCTGTAGGTGCTCATACATGAGCGTTACTACCGTTATTATCAAAGTGAAGGGCACCGCAAAGCCCCCTCCTCCTGGCCTGCAAATGCAACTCTGGAGTCATGGAAGCAGATTCGGAAAAGGCACTGTTATCTGGGACCTGAGGTAGCCTCTCTCACCTTCTAGCAATATTTGTGGGCAGGTTTGTTTTCCCCGATCACCTTCCTGCCTTCCCACCTCACCCTTCAACGTCTTCTTTTTCTTCAAGGCCCGGGACAAACACCAGCTCTTCTCATATCTGTACCTTGTCACTTTCCCATGTTGATGCCCATCGTCTCTTATAGGGGGCCTACAGCACTTTGAATATACAAGTGATACAGCTCTTACCATACTGTAATTTATTTTTGTGTCACCAACTCCAAGGACTGGGAACTTCTCCAAGGAAAGGGTGATTTCTTCTCGAGATTTACATTTTCTTTCTTCCCTCCCTCCCTCCATCCCTTCCTTCCTTTCTCTCTCTCTCTCTCTCTCTCTCTCTCTCTCTCTCTCTGTCGCTCAGACAGGAGTGTAGTGGTACTATCTTAGTTCACTGCAGCCTCGAACTCCTAGCTCAAGCAATCCTCCTGTCTCAGTTTCCCATGTAGCCGAGACTACAGGTGCAACACAAGGCTTGGCTTTTTTTTTTTTTTTCTTGTACAGACAGAACCTTTCCATGTTGTCCAGGCTGGTCTCAAATTCCTGGGTTTTCAATTATTAAAACATTGTTTGACTGGATAAATTGTACATTTATCCAATGGGCTATTATTCAGAGTTAAAAATAATTGAGTTATCAAGCCACAAAAAGACATGGAGGAAACTTGTTTTGCTAAGTGAAAGAAGTCAGTCTGAAATATCTATGCACTGTGTAATTTCAATTATACAAGGAGGATGCAAAAAAATCCTGGAATTTATTTATAAAAACTTTTGTATTTGCTCTTACATGTTTAAACTACTCTTCTTTTGATGCAATACACCTATTGAGACACCTTTTCCACTGCTCAAGACAGTTTTTGAACGTGTCGAGACTGATCCCTTTTAGTGCTTCTGTCATTTTTTGTTTCACCTCTTCCGCATCGGCAAAATCTTTCCCTTTGAGGACTTTTTTCACCAGGGGAAACAAAAAAAAGTAGCTCAGGGTGAGATCTGGTAAATAGGGAGGGTGGGGTAGAGGGGTCATTCCGTTTTTGGACAAAAACTACTGAACACTCAGCGTGGGGCAGTTGCATTTTTCCTGGTGAAAGAAACAGTTACCTGTTTGCCACAATGCAGAATGTTTCTTCTGAATGCAGCCTCTCACAACAACACTAGTTGGTACACTAATGCAGATGGGTTCCTAGGCATTTATCTGATAGGGGAAGCCTGTACTACATACAATGGGTTTGCCCTACAAGACAACTCTGGCTTGTTTTTCTTTTTGTTCTCCTCCCCCTTTCCCCCATGTAACATTCTAGAAAAGGCAAAACTATAGAGACCATAAAAGTTCGATAGTGGCCAGGGGTTCAGGATGAGGGTGGGATGTAAAGATGAAGCACAGGGGACGTTTAGGGAGGGGAAACTATCTGTATGATATTGTCATGTGGATACATGACATCATGCATATTTGTCAAAATCTATAGAACTGTACAACACAAAGAAGGAACCTTAATGTATGCAAATTAAAGCTGAGTCATTTAGGAGGTGGGAGAGTTTCAGGAAGAAAAGCAGACCATGACAGTAAGATCGAACTGTACTGAAAATGTTCGAAACAACTTCACTGAAGGAAGTAGGGGGAAATATACCTTAAATAACTTTGGAAATGAGTGGACTCTTTAAGACTAAATGTGGGTGGGGCTTGGTGGCTCAGCCTGTAATCCCAGCACTTTGGGAGGCCAAGGCGAGTGGATTGCCTGAGCTGATGGGTTTGAGACCAGCTGGGCAAGTTGGGGAGAACTCGTCTCTACAATAAATCACAAATTAGCAGAGTGTGTTAGCCTGTAGTACTGGCTGCTTGGAAGGCTGAGGCGGACGGATACAGCAGAGCAAAGTTGGTCAATGCCAGGATAGCCGTGAGTGTACCACTGTACTCTAGCCTGGGAGACGGAGTGAGACTCCAACTCAAAATAATAATAATAAGAAGAAGAAGAAGAAGAAGAAGACTAAAGGTGGCTGGGCATGGTGCCTCACACCGCAATCCCAGCTGAGACTGAAGGATGATTTCTTCTTCCTTCCTTCCTTCCTTCCTTCCTTCCTTCCTTCCTTTCTTCCTTCCTTCTTTCCTTCCCCCACCTTCCCCCTCTCTCTCCCTTCCCTCCCTCCTTTCTCTCTCTCTCTCTCCTTTCTTTCTTTACAAGGTGTTGCTCTGTTCCCCGGGCAGGAGTGCACTGGTGCTATCATAGTTCACTGCAGCCGAGGTAGAAACTGAGGTGGGAGGATTGCTTGAGGTCAGCAGTTTGAGACCAGCCTGGGCAACATAGTGAGAACCCGTCTACTAAAAAAAAACAAAAAAAAAACAAACTGGGCTCAATGGCTCAGCCTGTAATCCCGCGCTTTGGGAGGCTGAGGTGAGTTAATTGCCTGAGCCCGCGGGTTCGAGACCCTCCTGGGCAAATTGGCGAGACCTCATCTCTACAACAAATCAAAAACTAGCCGGGCATGGTAGCGCACGCCTGTAGTTCCAGCTACTCGGAAGGCTGAGGCGGAAGGATCGCTGGAGCCCAGCAGGTCGAGGCTGCGGTGGCCGGGAGCGGCCACTGCACTCCAGTCTGGGAGACAGAGTGAGACTCCAACTCAAAAAAAAAAAGAGGAGGAAGACAAAAGAAAAAAAGAAAAGACTAAAGGCAAAAGAAATTGCATATAAGAACTCTGCTTTAGTTGATCAAGTTGTTTCACTTGGGAATATGAGTTGGCAATTCTGATACTGTCATATATGTGTGCTGGCACTGGACGACTGAATGCATAGATGGCAGATGATGGGAGCCAGGTATCTCACTGCTGGAGTGAGAATTGACAGACAAGCCAGGGAAGAAAGCTCAGATGATCTATATAGTAATGGATTAGAGTTGAAAACATCAGTAAGAACTCGAGTTTGGCTTAATATGGATACAAATGGTTACATATAGACTTTTGTTTGTTTGTTTGTTTGTTTGTTTTTAGAGATGGAGTCTTGTTCTATTGCCAAGGCTGAAGTGCACTAGCATGATGATAGCTCACATAGCAGGCTTTAACTCTTAGGCTTAGGCAATTTTCTCACCTCAGCCTCCTGAGTAGCCAGGACTACAAGTGCACACCACCGAGCACCCAGCCCATACAGAAATATTTATAGATAAGCCCGGTGCAGTGGCTCATACCTGCAATCCCAGCACTTTGGGAGGCAGAGGCAAGAGGATTGTCTGAGTCCAGGGGGGGCTCGAGACCAACTTGGACAACTTGGCAAGACCTCCGTCGCTACAATAAATAAAAAAACTAGCTGGGCATGGTGGCATGCGCCTGTAGTTCCAGCTACTTGGAAGGATGAGGTGGAAGAATCACCTGAACCCAGCAGGCTGAGGCAGCAGTGGCTGTGAGCAGCATGCCACTGTACTCCAGCCTGGGGGTGACAGAGTGAGACTCCAACTCAAAAAAAAAGAAATGTTTATAGCTAAATGTATATACACTGGTTAGTATATACACATGTATTTCTTTGATCTGTTATCTGAGAGGCCCTAAAAGACTTAGCATGTTCTCTAGTATGTAGACACCTACCATCCAGACCTTTTTTCCTAATACTACTCTCCAATAAATGGCACTAAGAGCTTTTTTGGAGATATGGTTTATTCTAGGACTTGGGCTGGAAAAATATAAGATAAACCCGGAGCATGTAGAAGTGCCAGAAAGTAAGGAAGTGCTAAAAGAAAAAAAATCAAGCAACTCCCTCAGGTATCCTCCCACTGTGGGAGCTTTTTTTTCTTCTCCTCAATAAATCCTACTTTCTCAAAACAAACAAACAAACAAATAAAAGAAAAAAGTCAGGCAACCCCCTCAGGTCTCCTCCCACTGCGGGAACTTTTCTGTCTTCTCAATAAATCCTACTTTCTCAAAACAAGCAAATAAATAAAAGAAAAAAGTCATATTGTTGGATTATATCAAAGGGACAGAAGAGTCAACTGAAAGAGTGTCCAATGACCAACGGTGGAACAACCTGAACAAATAAAGGTCATATTGGACTATAACCCAATGTATAAAATGGATATCTGTGAGTTAATACTGTTATAAATAAGTAATTGAGTAAATTAATAAGTCCCTATAAACCGGGCTCAGTGGCTCAGTCTGTAATCCCATGCCTTGGGAGGCTGAGGTGAGTGGATTGCCTGAGCCTGCGGGTTCGAGACCCGCCTGGACAACTTGGTGAGACCTCATCTCTACAATAAATCAAAAAATCAGCTGGGCATGGTAGTGCATGCCTGTAATTCTGGCTACTCGTAAGGTTGGGGCAGAAGGATTACTGGAGCCCAGCAGGTCGAGGTTGCGGTGGCCGGGAGCGGCCACTGCACTCCAGTCTGGGCGACAGAGTGAGACTGCAACTAAAAAAAAAAAAAAAGTCCCTATATAGAAGAATTCCAAATAATTTATGTGAATACTGTACCCCGAAGGGGGGAGCATAAAGTCATTTCTTAAGTGTGGACTGTGCACAGCGACATCCCTTCAAAGAGTATGGAAAGAAGCTGGTCCTGGGGGCTCACGCCTGTAATCCCAGCACTTTGGGAGGCAAAGGCGAGAGGATTGCCTGAGTCCATGGGTTCAAGACCAGCCTGGGCAACTCACCTCTACGGTAAATAAAAAAATTAGCTGGGCGTGGTGGCTAATTTTTGAGTTGGAGTCTCACTCCGACGCCCAGGCTGGAGCACAGTGGCATGCTCACAGCCACCCCAGCATTGACCTGCTGAGCTCAGGCGATCCTTCCACCTCAGTCTTCCAAGTAGCCTGAACTACAGGCTCGCACTACTGCATCAGCTAAGTTTTGATTAATTGTAGAGACAAGGTTTTGGCCAAGTTCCCCAGGCTGGTCTTGAACCTGTGGGCTCAGGCAGTCCCCTTACCTCGGCCTTCTGAGGTGGGATTACAGTGGCTTGAGCCACTGGGCATGGCCTGATTTTTTTTTTTTTTTTTTTTTGAGTCGAAAATCTAACTCTGTTGCCCAGTCTGGAGAGCAGTGGTACACTTACGGCCACCACAGCCTCAACCTGCTGGGCTCAGATGATCCTTCTGCCTCAGCCTTCCAAGTAGCTGGAACTACAGGTGTGCGCCACTGCACCCAGCTATTTATTTATTGTAAAAATAAGGTCGTGCCATGTTGTCCAGGCTGGTCTCGAGGCCTTGAGACCAAATCTGCCTTATGGCTATATTTTTAAAAAGTAAAGGACATACTTTCTCACGGGTCATTGCTTTTAACCTGTTTTCTTTTGCTAACCTACAAATCAACGGAAAAGCACACTAATAAAATTAGAGACGTTTAAATTTCACAAAGTCTTGTATGTGTCTTTTTTGTTCTTTATTATTCATGGCCTATAAATTTTCCATGTTGTACAGTTTAACTCTTCACTATATACTATTTTGTTTTCAAGTTGTTTCATTTGTCTTGTGTCCACACTAAGATGCAAGATTTTTGTTAGCAGGGAACACGGCTTACATTGCACTTGTCATCTTAAAAAATTGTATGGTACCTGACATACTGTTATGTACTTTATAAGCACTTGCTAATCAGTTTAAATGCATCAATACTATAATTTACATAATAAATGAATTATTGAGCCTGGCATAAGCCAACTTAAAAATTCACTAAAGGTGCTAGGTATTTAAGGGAATCCAATAGTTAATTCTCTTTAATTAATTCAAGAAGCTCTCTGTAATTTAGCTTAGCGTAAATCTTTTCATATGTGATTTAACTTAAAGCAGAAAGCACCTGGGTATGTATTACTGGTTGGATAAAAGTTCATTTCTGATGCCGGGTATCATGCCTGTAATCCCAGCAATTTGGGAAGCTGAGGCGGGAGAATTTCTTGAACGCAGGAGTTCAAGACCAGCTTAGAAAACATAGTGAGACCTCATCTCTACAAAAAACAAAATTTTTTTTTTAATTAGCCTGGCAAGAGACTGAGGCAGAAGGCTCGCCTGAGCCCAGGAGGTCAAGACTGCCGTGAGCGGTGATCGTGCCATTGTACTCCAGACTGGGTGACAGAGACCTTGACTCAAAAAAAAAAAAAATCCATTTCTATATCTTGTGCAAGGTTTTGAAAAGGCTCATTTACCTTTCCTCTCTTCTGAAGTCGATGACAGCAAACTGGAGGACAGAGAGGCTGGGTGGCCAAGTGGTCAAGATGTCACCCAAGGAGGCAAGGGCTTGAGACTCCAGTTTTACTCTCCATCACTCACTAGCTGGGCAAACCACTTGAGCTTTCTGGGGCTCAGTGTCCTCATCCATAAAAAGATGGACTTGAATGAGAAGAGCTCTTTCAAAATTAGCATTCAGTTTCCCAGGTAAGGGGGCAGGTAAACGGTAGTCCCACCATGACACTTATAGTACCTGTATTCTTTTAGCTAGATGCCATTGACATTGGGATAGTTTGTAATGAGATAGTCATTGTCCACAAAATAGTTAATATTTCCTCTGTCTTCCCTGGTTATCTAGACACTAGGTAAATATAAGGGCAGGAACCATTCTTAAGTTCCAGTTTCAAAGACCAATTATGTTAAGGGATTGGAGATATCACAATTGTTGAACCTTTTATTTCTCTCCAAAGCTAACTTGAAGAAAACACTCAGATGTCAAATTTTTTTCTAACACATAATTATAAACATTCAAACTGTATAAGATGATACAGATATTTCATTTTCTACCAAGGGACAGGATGGTTCATTTAACTTTAGAATCTATCATAGGCAAAGAGGTTTAAGGGCCATCTGGGAGGGGTTTATGAGCTGTAAACTGAGTGTACTGAGAGCAATTAAGCATTTAAATTAGAGCGATGTGTAAATTTAACAGCTGGTAAGTGTTGTCAATGGCAAGCTACAGACCACCTGCTTGGCAGAATCTGGATACACACTGAAGAAAATCGATGGAATAGTAGAAAGTAGAATCTGGATTCAGTCATTTGGAGCATACGTTCAGATTGCACATACGGCTGAGGACCTTGAAGATTAATCCAGAGGTAGGGCATCTCCTCTAGAAATGCTTCACTGGACAAAGATTTGTGAGGCTATTTCAAGTGTGCTTAAATTACAGTTTAATTACTCTCACAGTTAATAGCTTGGGATTGTTACACGAGAATGTGACCTTGAAGACTGATGTGTGTTATCTCATAATCATTTTTTGGTGCTAGAAAGAGTGGTTGTAAAAATTAGAAGCTTCTATTTACATAATTATATGCATGGTATCTATATAATCTATTAAAACAGTATTTTTTGTTTTGTTTTTACCATGTTCCCAGGATCCCTCTTAGGGATTGCCACAAAGGAGAGAGAAAAGGGGTTTCTCCTTTCTCTTTTTCTCTCTTCCTTTCTTTCGAGTTGAAGTCTTAGTCTGCTGCCCAGGTCAGAGTGCAGTGGCACAATCATGGCTATCACAGGCTTGGCCTGCTGGGCTCAGGTGATCCTTCTGTCTCAGCCTTCCAAGTAACTGGACCAGAGACGCACACCACCACGACTGGCTAATTTTTTAATCTATTGTCGAGATGAAGTCTTGCCATGTTGCCCAGGCTGGTCTAAAACTCCTGGGCTCAAGCAATCCTCTCTCCTCCACCTCCCATGATCCACTGCGTCCAGCCGAAAAGAGGTTTCTGACACATTAGTCTTTCAGTTTTTTGTCATTGGCCAGTTTCTCAGATAAATGTATGTTTTAAATTCTCTATAGTAAAGTACTGATAATTGTTGAAGGGGAAAAGATAAAGGATTTGGGTTTATACTTGGTCTGACCTATGCTTATTACTCCTCTTTTCCATATCAAAATCAACCCCTCCCAGAGCTGTTGCTCTGAGTTTTTTATGGTAGCAGTTTTGATAATTTCTTCTAAATCAGGAGACATACATCATGAAAGGAAATCACACTAGTTCTACTAACTAAAAAGGGAAATGTTTTGAGAAGTTTGAAGAGTTTTGTTTTTTTTTTTTAAAGGCTGCTATGGTTTCTTTGGTTCCTTTCTTTTCTTTTCTTTTCTTTTTTGAGTCAGTCTCACTCTGTAGCTCAGGCTGGAGTGCAGTGTCATGCTCACGGCCACTGCAGCCTCTACCTGCTGGGCTCAGAGGAGCCTTCTGCCTAAGCCTTCCAAGTAGCCAGAACTACAGGCACACGCCACCACGCCCAGCTAATTTTTTGATTTATTGTAGAGATGAGGTCTCGCCAAGTTGCCCAGGCTGGACTCGAACTTGTGGGCTCAGGCAATCCTCTCACCTCAGCCTTCCAAAGTGCTGGGATTATAGGCGTGAGCCAGTTCCTTTCTTAATTTTCTAACTTTGATCTTAGAACAGACAAGATCCTGAAACACATTCTCAGTTCTTCATGCATTCGTTATCTCACTCAACAAGCATTAGTTAATGAAACAAAGATGAATACATCTGTTCCAGATGCTCAAGGAGCTCACATGGTCAAATAGGAGCTATAGAAACATAGAACCACAAGGTAACAATATTTCGAGTACTTAATGTCAGGCACTTTACTAGGTGATTTACGTATGAGAGCTGTCTCGTTTAATCCTATCACCCAACCCTAAGAGGCAGGTGCACACTTCCCCATTTACAGATGAGGAGACCAGAGCTGAGAGAGTGGCCATGCCTTTCTCTCACTCTCCTTCGGGCAGTGCACCTGTCTCACAAAACTCGAATTTACTGTTTGTCTGAATTCTCAACTAAATCACATCAGGACTGTAATCTTTCGGATGAAGACAGCTTTGTCTTCTTGGTATCCCTGAAACGTGGCTCCGTGCCTTTCATGTAATTCATGCTCAGTAAAAGCCATTTGATTGAATAAAACATGGCAGAGTTGGGATTTGACCCTATGTGCTCCTGCCTCCAAAGCCCTGACCCTTTCCACTCTGTTAATTTGCTTCTCAGTTTCATGAGGTAAGTGCAGTTTTAGAAATGTGCACAACATATGGGAGCACAGAGGAAAGTCGCGATGGGGCTCACAGGGAAGGTGATAATCTGAGCTGGACTGAAGAATGCCTACTTATTTGTGAAGTTGAGAAGGTGGATGCAAGGTCTCTCCTTGCTTTCTCTCGGCCATTTCTCCTGGCTTTCTCTCTGCCATTGTGTGAACAACTCACACAATGGCAGAGAGAAAGCAAGGTATGTTTGACTTAGGAAGAGTGGTGAGGAATTCCATACTGATAAATTCCCAGGTTGAAAGGGGACAAATAAAGGGTACCTGCATAATCAATGCTTGTATACCTAACCCTGAATTGTACCTCACATCTTTTTTTTTTTTTCTTTTCTTGAGTTGGAGTCTCGCTCTGTCGCCCAGACTGGAATGCAGTGGCACACTCTTGGCCACCGCAGCCTCAACCTACTGGGCTCCAGCGATCCTTCTGCCTCAGCCTTCCAAGTGGCTGGAACTACAGGCGCGCGCTACCACGCCCGGCTAATTTTTGATTTATTGTAGAGATGA
>NW_007059672.1:321135-322505 GCF_000164805.1 Carlito syrichta
GCCCAAGCGGGTCTCAAACCCGCGGGCTCAGGCAATCCACTCACCTCAGCCTCCCAAGGCGCGGGATTACAGGCTGAGCCACCAAGCCCAGCGTGTACCCCACATCTTTAAAATAAAAAATAAAAAAAGAAAGGAGGCAAATTGAGGTTGAGGGAACTGGTAAAGCTAGGGCACATCAGCATGTGAGGGAACTTGCACGCCATTTGGAGTAAACAATTTGAGCAGTAGAAAGCCAATGATGGTTTTTGATTTTTGACCAGAGGAGGCCCCACTTGGTAGAGGGTCAGAATACCTGAGTTCCAAACTCAATTTTGTTATTTACTATGTGACATAGGGATTCCCCTGTCCTCAGTTTTCTAAATGAAAATGATAAGATCCTAGCAACCACCTCAAAGGGTAGTCATGAGATGCAAAAAAGATATGTAACCAAGAGTGCCTTGCAAACTGTAAAACCAATTATAAGTGCTAGTTATGATTAAGTTGGCGTCTGTATGAGTTTGCTAGGACTGCCATATCAATTACCACAGACTGGGTGTCTCAAACAACAGGAATTTATTTTCTCTCTGTTCTGGAGGCTAGATGTCTGATATCAAGATGCTGTCACGGGATGTGAGGGCCATCAGGCTGTGACATCTGTCACTCCAGTGATCACCAGGGTTGATTCAGCTGATCTGACTGACTGGGTGGTTGTCCCCTTCCTCCTTCACTGCTCCACGTGTGTCCCTCCTGAAACTGTGTGCTCTGCTGAAAAAGGACGTCCTTCCCTGATAGAAGATTACTGTTCTTTAGTCAAGAATACTTGAGTAACTGTGCTCTCTGCTAGAACCTTCAAATAAGCTCTCAAAGTCTATTTGTAGGAGAAGATAGGGTAGTCAAGCTTCCAGAACTCCAGACAGATCCAATGAGGCGCCAGAATGAAATCAACCCTAGTGGAAGGTGGGAGAGGTCAGCAGGGTTGATTTCATCGAGACCTCCCTCATTGGCTTGGGCCATCTTCTTTGTGTCTTTCCTCTGTGTGTGTCTCTCTTCATCTCCTTTTACCAGAAGGACACCAGTCATATTGGATGAGGGTCTACCCATATGACCTTATTTTACCTTAATGATCTCTTTATTATTTTTTTTCTTTTTAGTTGGAGTCTCACTCTGTTGCCCAGACTGGAGTGCAGTGGCCGCTCCCGGCCACCGCAGCCTCGACCTGCTGGGCTCCGGCGATCCTTCCGCCTCAGCCTTCCGAGTAGCCGGAATTACAGGCGTGCGCTACCACGCCCAACGGAGTTTTTGATTTATTGTAGAGATGAGGTCTCACTGCCCAGGCGGGTCTCAAGCCCGCGGGCTCAGGCAATCCACTCACCTCGGCCTCCCAAAGGCGC
>NW_007059672.1:322846-340546 GCF_000164805.1 Carlito syrichta
CCAGCACTTTGGGAGGCTGAGGCGAGTGGATTGCCCGAGCCCGCGGGTTCGAGACCAGCCTGGGCAACTTGGCGAGACCTTGTCTCTACAATAAAATAAAAATAGCCAGGCATGGTGGCACGTGTCTGTAGTTCCGGCAACTTGGAAGGCCGAGGCGAAAGGATCGCTGGAGCCCACCAGGTCAACGCTGGGGTGGCCGTGAGCATGTGTGCCACTGCACTCCAGCCTGGGTGAAGGAGTGAGATGAAAGAAAGAAAGAAAGAAAGAGAGAGAGAGAGAGAAAGAAAATTAAAAGGTAACAACTCCAGGTGAAAATGGAAAACCCATGTCATTTTCTTTCTTTCTTTTTTAATTTAAAACTAGTCAAGTGAAGAAGTAGAAGTGGAAAGGAACAAAGAAATCTGTTACTGGATGTGATCAATTAGTTGTAAACACCACTGCACTCAGACCAGCCATAATCATGCCGCTCAAATAGGAAATGAAGTCGAGGGCATACTCCCATCCCTCCTTCTTTATGAAGTGGATCCTCTGGTCAGAGACTACGTTGGATGGAATTCCATGTCTCTGGATCAGACTTTCCAGAAGCTTCCAAAAAATGGTACTGGCTGAGGCTCTAGAGACAAGAAAGGCAAATCTATATAAGTAAGTATCTATCCCTGTGAGGACGCACCACTTTCCCCCTGCCCCAGACTGGATGGGATCTTCAAGCTGGTCTCCTTGAGAAACAGTCTCTCCTTGAGGACCCAGTGTTTGTCTCTATTGCTGACAATTTGAACACTGATAGGTGGCAGTTGCCAGACTTGCCCTGGAAAGTGGGAGCCCGTGCTTTTGGGTAAGCATATCGTCTCCATTTCTACCACCATAACCTGTCTGCTCACATGCCCGTCATGCCTGTCCCAGGGTTGACAATGGCAAAGGGTTGACATCAACTAACTGAGAAATTTAGTCTACTTTGTTCAGCTCTTCTGTGGTGGATGCTTCTGGTGGGTATTAACACCTGACACAAATTCTTCACATTTGGTGCCTATTCTTGTGGCCAAACATGCCTCATGCTTCTTGTCTCCAATCTTCCAATCTTTTTGCTCCCAAGACCTGACCATCCCCTGATGGTCAGGCCACCAGCTACTGCCAGAGTCAATCCACTCTCATGTCAGACCTGTCTCCTTCCATGCCAGATGGGTACATTTTGGAAAAGATGAGCATGTTCCTCCTTTGTTTCTTTGGTGTCTCCCCTCTCCCGGGGAATACATACATTCTGGACTGCTCCTTCATGCTGTTAATTTTACAGAGATAGCTCTAAGGGGAGGGGTGTCCAATTTTAGCTTCCCTGGGCCACATTGAGTAAAGAATTGCCTTGGGCTACACTAAAATTATATAATATAATTAGTGTATATATAATAAGACTTTTTTTTTTTTTTAGTTGGAGTCTCACTCTGTCCCCCAGACTGGAGTGCAGTGGCCGCTCCCGGCCACTGCAGCCTCAACCTGCTGGGCTCCAACGATCCTTCCACCTCAGCTTTCCAAGTAGCTGGAACTACAGGTGTGTGCTACCATGCCCGGCTAATTTTTGATTTATTGTAGAGATGAAGTCTTGCCAAATTGCCCAGGTGGGTCTTGAACCCACAGGCTCAGGCAATCCACTCATCTCAGCCTCCCAAAGCGCTGGGATTACAGGCTGAGCCACTGAGCCCGGCTGACTTTTTTATTTTTTAATTTTAAAAATATTTTATTATAAAGTTTAGAAAAATAACAATATAAAATGAGTGGGAAATTTTACCTTGTTTTTGTAAAACGAATCTATCAATATCTGGTTTGATGGAGGTGGTTGCAATTCTTAGTGAGTTCTCAAGGTGCTTGTCAGAAATGTTTGTTCAAATTTTGCTCTTTGTGTGCTTCATAATTAAAAACAGCTGCTCACAAATGTATATGGAGCCAAAAAGTGATGTCATGAATAAGAAGTGATTGTGAACTTCAAAAATGGAAGCATGCATGGGGTCACAAGGAAATGCTAAAAAACACAGGATGTTAAAGGATTTGGTGGGGCCACATTACTAGCTGTCCTGGGCCATAGGCAGTCTGCAGGCCACAGGTTGGACATGCCTGCTCTTGGGTGACCCAGTCCTGCCTGTGAGTAGGTGGGTCAGTCTGTGTAGAGTCCTGCTGCTAAACCACATCCTCCAAACTAGCATTTATCTTTTTTTTTTTTTTTTTGAGTCAGAGTCTTACTCTGCCACCAGGCTGGAGTGCAGTAGCATGCTCACGGCCACCACAGCCTCAACCTGCTGGATTCAGGTGATTCTTCTGCCTCAGTCTTCCAAGTAACTGGAACCACAGGCGTGTGCCATCATACTCAGCTAATTTTTTTGATTTATTGTGGAGACGAGGTCTCACCAATTTGCCCAGAATGGTCTTGAACCCCTGGACTCAGGCAATCCTCTCGCCTTGACCTCCCAAAGTGCTGGGATTACAGGTATGAGCCACTGTGCCCAGCTGTGACAGCAAAAATTTAAAAGTCTCAGGCCAGTCATGTGAGGAGAGATCTGGGGCAGTAGAAATCTATAAAACAGATAAAAATGGAACTGCTCATTGCTGAATATCACTATGGTCACCTCTGAAGTACTCCCTTTGGGAAGTTATGTGCCGATTCCAACACCTAGTCTACCTGTCAAATCAATTTTGGAGCTCTTTTTCTGAAATGGCCATCAGAGGTGTCATTGAGAGAATGTCAGAGTTTGAATTAGAGCAACGAGCAAACATTAAACTTCTTTTTAAACTTGGCAAGAGTGGAAGTGAAATCAGGGACATATTAGTCCAAGTTTATGGGGATAATGTCATGAAGAAAACAGCAGTGTACAAATGATCTAAATGTTTTTCTGAGGGAACAGAAAGCATCACTGATGAAGAGAGGTCAGGACAACCAGTAACAAGCAGAACTGACAAAAAACATTGCAAAAATGTGTTGAATTGGTGTCAAAATCATCGGCTGACAGTGAGAGGCATAGCAGACCAAATAAACATGGACAGATAACCAGTAAGGAAAATCTTAAGTGAAAATCTTAGTGTGAGAAAGGTGTATTCAACAATCGCCCTGAAGGAGCTCTTGCATCACTGACAATGCATCGGCTCACACAGCACTGCCTGTGGGGGAGTTTTTAGCCAGTAAATAAATGACTATTAGAACAAATGACTATTAGAACATCCTCCCTACTCACCTGATCTGGCTCCTGATGACTTTTTACTTTACCTGAAGATAAAGAAAATATTGAAAGAAAGACATTTTGATGACATTCATGACATCGGGGTAATACGACGACAGTTCTTACGGCCATTCCAGAAAAAGACTTCCAAAATTGCTTTCACAGGTGGACTAGGTGCTGGCATCGGTGCTTAGCTTCCTGAGGGCAGTATGTTGAAAGTGATCGTGGTGATATTCAACAATGAGGTATGTAGCCCTTTTTCTAGGATGAGATCACGAACTCGATTGTCAACCCTCGTAGCTTCCTACAAGAATATCTTTCGTGACTCCATGCCAGTGTGGAATAGCCAACTTTTTCCTTTCAAAGCAACATTGAAATACTTTTGGCTCATCAGTGAATTATCAAGAAAGAAGTTCACATAGAAGCATGGGAACTAGAACATTTAATTTCACCCCATATGTAGGTGCCGCGTGTTTTTGTTCTAATGCACTTGGTGTTGACTCTGATTTTCACAGAAGCAACTGTTGCCCACATCCGGCATCCTGACAGCCACACTTGGGGCATCACAACACTGAAAACAGGTGTGGGGGCTCCTTGAGAAGCAGAAACAAGGGTCAGATTCAATCAGAAAAGCAATGGGACATCACAGGGTGGAGCCTGTGTTTAACTATGAGGTGCCACATTGGATCAAAGGACACCACAGCCCAAGACAAGCCACAGGTCAGTAGCTGAGAAAGGGGGAGGGGCAGAGGAGACAAGAGAAGAAGAGAGGAGTGAGCCAGTGTGCTTTGGCCAGACGGTGTGTTTCAGGGTGGGGGCTGCTTTGAGCGAGCCCAATGCCACCAGGATTCCTGTCACCACACTGCACTGTCCAACATATGACACCTGTAACATGCATGCTTTCACTGAAGTCCAAATACCTCAGCAGTTCGAAGCTTGGGCTTTGGAGTCAGGAAACCTGGTGTCCAGGCCCGGCTCCACCCTCGGTGTGGCCAAGAGCCTTCGTTCTTGACTTTTAGGTTCTTTATCTATAAAATGGAGCTCATAAGGGATTCTTTCCCAAAGAAAGGAGTGGTGATGATTACATGAAATAGTAGTTTGTAAAGTTCTTAGCATGATAGCTTGACACATAGTGCGCCCCAATAAAAGTTTAGCCAGTATTACTAACCCGGATCAGGAGTTCCGAGTCCTGGAAAGATCTAGAGGTGTGAGGAAGTGCCTTTGTTCATCTCCCATTGTCTCCAGAGCCCTTCCATTTTTCTCTACTGTATATATTTCCCTTTTGTGACAATTTTGCTTAAGTGAAGTTATACTTTTAAAAAAAGATCTTCAAAACCATGATCTAAATCACAGATATAAATCTTGAACTGGGCAGCTCAAAATATTTGCCTAGGACACTTTACTAAAAAATTCCCAATGGATTAGTAGATAGCCTTTGGTACATCAACTATGAAGCCGCTTGTGATGCCAACATCCCGCTTACATTTTAACATCTTATCCACAAAGAGACAATGGGAAATTTTTGTCAACTGTTCTGCTCTAATTAGAAAACACTGGTAGGGTGCGGTGGATCAACCTGCAATCCCAGCACTTTGGGAGGCCGAGGCGAGAGAATTGTCTGAGCCCAGGGGTTCGAGACCAGCCTGGACAACTTGGTGAGACCTCATCTCTACAATAAATCACAAAAACTAGCCGGGCATGGTGGCTGGCATCTGTAGTTCCAGCTACTTGGAAGGCTGAGGCGGAAGGATCACCTAAGCCCAGCAGGTGGAGGCTGCAGTGGCCATGAGTGTGCTACTGCACTCCATCCTGAGCAACAAGAGACTCCAACATCCCCCCAAAAGAAAAAGAAAACATTGTATCCTTGGCGTTTCCTCAATCTATCAGTCTAGTCCATCACAAAGAAGCGATCCTGTTTCTCTTCAGCTTCCTTGTCTTCAGTGCAGTTTGCCAGTGTTGACCATGTATAGGTTCTTGGATTACTCACACAGATTTACTTATTTTGGATAAAGCTTGGGTTACCGGCATTCACAATAAAGATGTTGTTTGAAAGCAAAGTCCAGTATGATAAAAAGTAATACAATCCAAACAAAGGAAATGAGTCAGTAGATGTAGGAAAAGCTTTGATTTCTCTAATTTTATGCCCATGAAGTTTACTCAAAAGAGAAGTTAAGCACATATCTTTCTGGCATTAGTTAAACTGTTTTCTTAAGAAAACAACCAAGCTGGATGTACCATCATTTTGAAAGATTAGGCTGGGGGGCACACCTCATCAACAAGGGTAACTGCATAATGATCATTTGTATACCTAACCCTGAATTGTACCCCACATCTTTAAAATAAAAATTTAAAAAGGAAAAAAAAGGAAGATTAGGCTGATGTATTTCTTCATGCACTGAGTATTGTTAATGTAGAAGAAGATCCCAGGCCAGGCACAGTGGCTCACGCTTATAATCTCAGCACTTTGGGAGGACAAGGTGAGAGGATTGCCTGAGCCCACAGGTTCGAGACCAGCCTGGGCAACTTGGTGAGACCTCGTCTCTTCAATAAATAAAAAATAAGTCAGGTGTGGTAGTGCGCGCCTGTAGTTCCAGCTACTTGGAAGGCTGAGGCAGGAGGATCGCCTGAGCCAAGCAGGTTGAGAATGTGGTGGCCGTGAGCATGCCACTGCATTCCAGCCTGGACGACGGAGTGAGACTCCAACTCAAAAGAAAAAGAAAGCCAGACATGGTGGCTCAGCCTGTAATCCCAGCACTTCAGGAGGCTGAGGCAAGAGGATTGCCTGAGCCAGGGATTTGAGACCAGCCTGAACAACTTGATGAGACCTGGTCTCTACAATAAATCACAAAAACTAGCCGGGCGTCGTGGCGTGCATCTGTAGTTCTAGCTACTTGGAAGGCCGAGGCGGAAGGATTGCCTAAGCCCTGCAGCTGGAGGCTGCAGTGGCCATGAGTGTGTCATTGCACTCCAGGCTGGGTGATGAAGAATGGAACTCCAACTCAAAAAAGAAAAAGAAAAAAAGAAAAAGAAGATACCAGGTGGGCTTTCTGATTGTTCTATGCTTGAACAATGCTGTGAAAATTGGTCTGGGATTGTATTTCTCATCCTTTCGCTTTCCTTTATTAATCGATAGTGTCCCAACCACTGGCACAGAAATAAAATTTATACTTTCTTCATGCAGTTTTTAAAAGAGTACATTATTATTATTTTTAAAATATTGTATGTATGTATGTATGTATGTATGCACGTATGTATTTATTTTGTAGAGACAAAGTCTTGCTCTGTTGCCCAGGCTGGTCTCAAACTCCTGGCCTCAAGCAATTCTCCCACATCAACCTCCCAATATGCTGGGATGACAGGTGTGAGCCACTGCATCCAGTCATTTGATAACAGGATTGTGACACAAGAAGGCAACAAAAATGGATTTTATAACTATAAAAGGGCAGAGCAACCAGGAATGGTGGCTCACGCTTGTCATCCCAGCACTTTGGGAGGCAGAGGTGAGAGGATTGCCTGAGTCCAGGAGTTTGAGACTAGCCTGGGCAATTTGACAAGACCTTGTCTCTACGATAAATCAAAATAAACAGATAAATAAGTGGGCAGGGCTCTGGGAAAGTCAATAAAGACATTACATTTATTTGACAGTGATGAAAGCAAGTGGTTTTATTTATTTTCTTTCTTTTTTATCCCACTTCCAACACAGCTTCTCAAGCTGGTTTCCTCCACCCAGCTGAAGAAAAATGCCAAAACAAGTATTTTTGAAAAGCAGAAATCTGTTTTTGATACATTATACAGAGAATTTTGGAAATCTTAACCAAGAAATCAAGGAAATAAAATCTTTGCTTACTATATTCTTTATATTTGGTCATAGAATAGGGTAGATTGATAACCAGATACCACGTGTACCCTATAAATAAAATATTCTAGAAATTAAATCTTTAAGGCACTGAAATATAATAGTATCATTAAAGTAGTAGAATGTAATGTTACCACTTAAAAATTTTGACTTACTAGATGAGTCCCAGCGCTATATATGAAGCCCTGTAATCATTATCTAGTACTGGGTTAGAAGAAAATGTGTTCAGGCCGGGTGTGGTGGCCCATGCCTGTAATCTCAGAACTTTGGGAGGCGGAAGTGAAAGAATTGCTTGAGCCCAGGGGTTCAAGACCAGCCTCGACAACTTGGTGAGACCTCATCTCTACAATAAATCAAAAAATTATCTGGGTGTGATGGCACACACCTGTAGTTCCAGCTACTTGGAAGACTGAGGCGGAAGGATCACCTGAGCCAACAGGTTGAAGCTGTGGTAGCCATGATCATGCCACTGCACTCCTAGCCTGGGCAACAGAGTGAGACTCTGTTTTAAGAAAAATTAGAGAGAGAGAGAGAGGAAACTGAGCATGGTGGCTCATACCTGTAATTCCAGCACTTTGGAAGGCTGAAGCAGGAAGATTGCTTGAGCCCAGGAATTCAAGTCCAGCCTGGACAATATAGTGAGTCACCATTTTTTTTTTGAATTGAAGTCTCACTCTGTCACCCAGGCTGGAGGGCAGTGGCACACTCCTGGCCATCACAGTCTTGACCTGCTGGGCTAGGTGATCCTTCTACCTCAGTCTTCCAAGTAACTGGAACTACAGCATGTGCCACCACACCTGGCTATACATTGTATTTTTTAAAAATAAATATATAACCAGGTGCGGTGGCTCACTTCTGCAATCCTAGCACTTTAGGAGGCAGAGACAAGAGGATTGCCTGAGCCCATGGGTTCCCAACCAGCCCGGGCAACTTGGTGAGACCTCATCTCTACGAGAAATCAAAAATTAGCTAGGTGTGGAAGTGCACGCCTGTAGTTCTGGCTACTTGGGAGGCTGAGGCGGAAGGATCAGCTGAGCCCAGCAGGTTGGGTCTGCAGTGGCCATGAGCGTGCCACTGCCTTCTAGCCTGGGTGATAGAGTGAGACTCCTACTTGAATAAGCAAACAAACATTGTCATTGAGAATTTGCAACTTTATTTTACAAACTACCTGTCTACTTAGTTATTTCAATGCTCTTCTGTGCTGAGAGGGGGTTGAGATGCTTTCTTTCAGATCTCTCCCGGTGTACCTGATGCACATCTGGATTCAATGCCTGGTCCAGAAATCTCCTGATGTACTTGATGAACATCTGGATCAGACGTCAAGTCCAGATCTCTCCAGGCACAAGTGATGCGATGCCTGTTCCAAATCTCTCCTGATGTACTTGATGCACACCTGGATCAGGTGCCTGCCCCATCTCTCCTTGCGTACCTGATGCACATCTGGCTCAGAGGCTGTCCACTCCCAGCTCATCCAACTGCCCAGCCCTGTCGTCCCCTCAGTTAACCCCTGTTCCTCTTGCAGGAACTCCTCTCCTAGATGAATTGAGCAGGCCGGGCTCGGTGGCTCAGCCTGTCATCCCGCGCTTTGGGAGGCTGAGATGAGTGGATTGCCTGAGCCCGTGGGTTCGAGACCCGCCTGGGCAACTTGGCGAGACCGCATCTCTACAATAAATCAAAAAAATTAGCCGGGCGTGGTAGCGCGCGCCTGTAGTTCCAGCTACTTGGAAGGCTGAGGCTGAAGGATCGCTGGAGCCCAGCAGGTCGAGGCTGCGGTGGTCGGGAGCGGCCACTGCACTCCAGTCTGGCGATAGAGTGAGACTCCAACTCAAAAAAAAATGATGAATTGAGCAAAATGACTCAGCAATTCACTTTTTAGGTCAGGACAGGATATGGGAGAGATGAAAATACCCAATTCAATTCCAAGAGCTGCTGAACAACACAACATTTGCTCAGTTACCCAGTTGGAAAAAGATGAGAGTGCAAGACATTTGACGTCTTCAGATGCCTTGCTTATTTAAAGATGTATCTCAAATGGTTTAGAGATCGAGTATTTCCATCAGAATTGGCTCCACGGGCATGCAACCTGTGCATCCATACAGGGTCCACACTTAGAGGAGCCCCACACTTGGTTGAGAGCTCTGCTGACTCCACCTTGAAATTCTTAATAATTTTATCTTTGAAGTTGTATTTTGTGACTGGGGGCAGTGGCTCATGCCTGTAATCGCAACAGTTTGGGATGTCAAGGCAGAAGGATCACTTGAGTCCAGGAGTTCAAGACCAACCTAAGCACCATGGTTAGACCTTGTATCTACAAAAAAATTAAAATAAATTAGCCAGACATGGTGGTGCATGCCTGTACTCCCAACTACTTGGAAGGCTGAGGTGGAAGGATTGCCTGAGCCCAGCAGGTCGATGCTGCAGTGGCTGTGATCATGCCACTGCACTCCAGCCTGGGTGACAGAGTGAGTCCCTGACTCAAAACAAAAAATTGTATTTTGTAAGTGACATCTGATGGAATAATGGTGTGAGCAGAGGAGACAGATGAGTGTCCTGTGGTCTTGGTCACCAAATCTTCACGTGGCTCTCCAGATTTGCTGCATGAACGCAGAATCCCACAACGCCTGGGGATGTAGCAGACACAAAGCAAGTGCAAGATACGAACAGCTGTCCACAACTGAGCAGGCACTGACCATCCTGAGAGGCCATGTTTTCCTTTCAAACTAGAACCTGCAGCTGGGCATGGTGGCTCAAGCCTGGCATGGGAGGCCAAGGCAAGGGGATTGCCTGAGCCCACGGGTTCAAGAATAACCTGGGCAACTTGGCGAGACCTCACCTCTACAATAGATAATTTTTAAAAATTAACCAGGCATGGTAGCACACACCTGTTGTTCCAGCTCCTTGGAAGGCTGAGGCGGAAGGATCACCTGCGCCCAGCTCAGGCCGATGCTGCAGTGGCCATGAGCATGCCGCTGCACTCCAACCTGGGCAATGGAGTGAGACCCCAACTCAAAAAAAAGAACCTGCTTTGAATGCAGAAAAAAAATGACAGCATCCTAAAACAATGACCGAAGGAACAATATGTCCTTTCTGAGTCATGCTGTTTCCCGGTATTAGCCAACCACTTACAGTGAAAGCAATGCCATGGAAGGAAAGGGGAAGATGACAGCTTCTAGCTCCTTTCCCTTTCGGTTCCTCCTTACTCATCTGTAAGCTGAACAGAGCCCTGGAAGAAGGTCTGCAATCAAGAAGAGGAATAAAAACTGTTGAGTTAGTTTTGTGCAGTGTTACTACTACTCTGGTAAGAACAAAATACAGGTGCATGTGTAAGCTATGATAAATGAATTGTGTAATTTTGGTGATTCTGCATGAGTTAAATGTTCTGATATTTTCATTTAAAACTGGCATTACATAATGCTAAGATGAATGTTAAAATTTATACTGGCTGGGCATGATGGCTCAGGTCTATAATCCCAGTACTTTGGGAGGCCAAGGAAGGAGGACTGCTCAAAGTCAGGAGTTTAAGAACAGCCTGGGCAGCACAGCAAGACTCTGCATCTACCAAAAAAAAAAAAAACGCCTTAAATTTTTAAAAATACAGGCTAAGATTAACTTATTCCTTATTTAGAACAACATTAAATAGCAAATAAAAACATCATTGCAAGTCCAGAAAGAGACCTCAGAAGAAAGGAAAAAGTTTTCTATTTTAGTACTTTTATTGATATATAATTCACATACCATATAATTCACTCATTTAAAATGTATAAAAGTCAACATAGTGGCTCATTATTGTAGTCCCAGCATTTTGGGAGGCAGAGGCGAGAGGATTGCCTGAGTCCAGGGGTTCGAGACCAGCCTGAGCAACATGACGAGACCTCGTCTCTACAATAAATAAAAAATTAGCCTGGTGTGGTAGCACGTTCCTGTGATTCCAGCTTCTTGGAAGTCTGAGGTAGAAGGATCACTTGAGCCCAGTAGGTCGAGGCTGCTCCCCCAAAAAAGTATAAAAGTCAATAGTTTTAAGTATATTCACAGATTCATCATAGTCAATTTGGGAACATTTTCATCACCTCAAAAAGAAATATCAATAAACGAGCCAGGCATAGTGGCATGTTCCTTAGTCTCTGCTACCCAGGTGGCTGTGGTGGGAAGACCACTTGAGCCAAAGAATACCAGGCTACAGTGAGCTATGAGAGAAAAAAAAGGAAAGAAAGAAAGAGAGAGGGAAAGAAAGAGAGAGAAGGAGAGAGGTAGAAGGAAAGAGAGCACAAAAGAAAGAGACAGAGAGAGAGAGAGAGAGAGAAGGAGAGAGAGAAGGAAAGAGAGAGAGAGAGAGAGAAGGAAAGAGAGAGAGCGAGAAGGAAAGAGAAAAGCAAAAGAAGGAGATAGAGAAAGAGAGAAGGAAAGAAACAGCAGAAAAAAAAGAGAGCAAGAAGGAGACAGAGAGAGGGAGAGAGAGAGAGAAATAAAGAAGAAAAGAGAGGGAAAGAAAGAAGGAAAGAGACAGAGCAAAAGGAGACAGAGAGGGGGGAGAGAAAGACAGAAGGAAAGAAAGAAAGAGAGAAGGAAAGAGAGAGAGAAAGTAGACGAGAGAGAAGGAAAGAAAGAAAAAGAGAGACAGAAAGAAAGAACTAGGCCCGGTGTGGTGGCTCAGCCTGTAATCCCAGCACTTTGGGAGGCTGAGGGGAGTGGATTGCCTGAGCCCGCAGGTTCAAGACCAGCCCAGGCAACTAGTCTCTACAATAAATAAAAAATTAGCTGGGTGGTAGTGCACACCTATAGTTCTGGCTATTTGAAAGGTTGAGGTGGGAGGATTACCAGAGCCCAGCAGGATGTTGCTGGGTGACTGTGAATGTGCCACTGTATTCCACCCTGGGCAACAGAGTGCAAAAAAAAAGAATGAGAAGGAAGGAAAGAGAGAGAGAGAGAGAGAGAGATAGAAAGAAAGAAGGAAAGAATAATTAACTTACCAATATCATTCTTCTCAGACGTGGAAATGGCAATACAGAAATTCATATGGAAACATAAATGACCACGAATAGCCAAAACAATCCTTAGCAAAAGAAACAAAGCAAGAGGTATCACACTTCCAGACTTCAAACTTTACTATAAGGCTACAGAATCAAAACAGCCTGGTATTGGTACAAGAACAGGCATATAGACCAATGGAACAGGATTGAGATTCCAGAAGCAAAGCCTCAATTCCTCAACCAACTCATCTTTGACAAAGCCTCCAGCAACAACTACTGGGGAGAGGAGAACCCATTCAGTAAATGGTGCAGGGAAAACTGAATGATCACATGCAGAAGATTGAAACAGGACCCCTACCTATCACCATACATAAAAATTAACTCTAAATGGATCAAAGACCTAAACGCAAAACCTCAAACTATAAGAATCTTAGAAAATGCAGGACACACTCTTATGGAAATTGGAACTGGCAACCAATTCTTGAACAAACCCCGAGTGCCCATATCATAAGAAATAAGATAGACAAGCGGGACCTCATCAAACTGATGAGCTTCTGCAAAGCAAAAGAAACCACCAAGAAAACAAGGAGACAGTCCACAGAATGGGGAAAAATATTTGCCAACTGTATATCTGACAAAGGCCTAACAGCTAAGATCTACAAGGAACTCGAATGAGCCAAAAGGAAAAAACAAACAGCCCCATTAAAAAGTAGGTAAACAGACACATGAAAAAGTGCTCAGCCTCACTCATCATCAGAGAAATGCAAATTAAAACCACACTGAGATACCACCTATTCCCAGTAAGAATGGCCATCAGTAATAAAACAAACAGCAACAGATGCTGGTGAGGATGCAGAGAAAAAGGAGCACTTCTACTCTGCTGGTAGGAATGAAAACTAGTTCAACCTCTTTGGAAGACAGTGTGGCATTTCTGAAAGAACTAGAAATTGACCTCCCGTATGACCCAGTAATCCCCCTATTGGGAATATACCTGGAGGAACACAATCATTCTACAAAAAAGATACCTGCACACGTATGCTTGTTGCAGCTCTATTCATAATAGCAAAAACCTGGAACCAACCATGCTACCCATTGAAGTGGGCCTGGATTTAAAAAATGTGGTACATATATGCAACGGGATATTATGCAGCCATATAGAAGGACAAACATATGGACTTTGCAGCAACTTGGATGGATTTAGAGTCAATCATACTCAGTGATCTCTCACAGAAACAAAGAACAGAGTACCATATGTTCTCACTCATAAGTGAACCTTGAACAATTATCTCAATACTATAAAAAAGGAATTGTCAGTTGAGAGAAACTGCCAGGGAAGGGAGGGACACAGCTTATCAACAAGGGTACCTGCATAATGAACATTTGTATACCTAACCCTGAATTGTACCCCACGTCTTTAAAATAAAAAAAAATTTTTTTTAATGAAAGAGGAAGGAAAGATAGAAGCCAAGAAAGAGAGAGAAGGAAAGAGATAGTAAAAGAAGACAGAGAGAAAGAAGGAAAGAAAGAGAGAAAGAAAGAAGGAGGTGCCACTTGAGGAGTTCCGCCCCCCTGCCCACCACCAGCCACACTGGTATGAGGCCCGGGGACCTTCGGTCCCACGCAGGGCCAGATATTGTGGCCCCTGGCTGCTGCTGCTCCACTATATGTGACTCCTGTCTGCACGGGAGACCCAGGTCTCAGCTCCCTCCCTGGCTACATTATCTCGCCCAGCACCCAGCACCAAGCTGCCGGTCACCCAGGGAGGCTCTGGGCACCCGCCCTTCAGAGATACTGGTCCCATTTCTGGCTGAAGTACCCTGTGAGGGACCCAGGGCCGCCGCCTGCCCTTTGGAACTTTGGAGCTCTGGAGCCCTGGGCCCATCCTGGCTGAGGCACTGAGAGCACCACCCCAAGCTTGTGTAAGGGAACAGAACCCCAAGCTTGTATAAGGTGCTGATTGGAGGCTCCCAGCTCCAGGGGAGGGAAAGCCGACCCTCTCCTCCACCCCAGCCTGCTGGTGGCACCCTGGATTCAGTGCCCAGCTGTGCAGCTGATCCCTGGTGCCTCTCGCCCAGAAACCCAGATGACCAGAGACAAAGATCCCCGAAAGTGAAGCTGCCACCTCGGCCATTCTCCAGGCAGATTTGCATTGCCCCGCCCACCTATCAGAGCCTCTACCTCGGTTCCTAAGGTAACATCATTAAACAGGAGACCAAGCCCCTCCCCTACACTGAACAGACAGAGACAACTAAGCCTCGCAGACCTCCCAGGCAGCAGGCTAGCTGCTTGCAACAAAAACAAAGGGGAGAGGCTGGAGATCAGAGCTGAAGTGACTTAGACACTCAGGAAAGATTCCAGAGCTAGTTTGAGCTCTTATTTTGCCTTTTGATTTTTATCATTCTGACAGTATGTTTTGCTCACTTTTGTTTGCTTTCTGACTTACACTATCTGTTTCATGATTTTATTGGTCTGTCTCTGTGTAGCTACCAGTATTCTTTAGGGAATTTTCCTTCTGTGTTTTTTTCACTTCTCTCCAGCCTTGTGACTCTTTTCCACCTGTTAGTTGGTATGTATGTCTGTTTTCCCTCTCACTCTTCTCTCTTTCTAACTTCCTATTGACTCCTCCTTCCTCCATTATTTCCCTCTTTTGTACCTCCTTTTGATCCAGGGACCAAACCTACATACTGCTGCACAGACAGATTGTAAGGCAGTGGGAAATAGGTTCCAATGTGCTCATACACCTGTTGGCAGCTGGAATCTGCATATAGATTCTGAATCACAGCTTCCCCCTCAATTAAACCTCAAAACTGCAAAAAAGTACACCCACAGCTCACACTCCAAACTCAAAAGTGAACAAAGCCAGAGGGCCCTCATAAGGAAGAATGGGAGATTATACAAGTGAAACAAAAGCAATCCCACCTTCCCTGAAAAACAGAATTAAAGAAGGGGAGGGAAAGGGGGAGAGAGAGAAAAATCTACACAAATGAAGAAAAACCGAAAGAAGAATATGGGTCTCTCCAGGCCCCTGGGAGGGCAGACACTGAGAAAACTGACTTCAGAATGCAAACAATGAAGAGCCCCCAGAATGACTGTTCTCAAACTACAAACCTAGATATCAAGACATTAATGGAGAGATTAAAAAGAATTGAGGAGAGACAAGAAGAAACTAGGAAGGAGCTGATATCTGAGATAACAGTAATAAAGAATACTGTGAATGAAATAAATAACAAACTGATAAGCATGGAAAGCAGAATTACCCAAGCAGAAGAAAGAATCTCAGAGTTCGAGGATCAAAATATAGAACTAACCCAAACTCTTAAAAACACAGAAAACAAGCTCAAAAAGACAGAACAAAACCTTCAAGAGATAAGCGATTACTTCAAGATACCAAACCTAAGAGTAATTGGTCTTTCTGAGGCAGAAAGAGAGACAGAGATCACACTGGAACAAACTTTCCATGAGATCATTCAAGAAAACTTCCCTTATCTAATCAGTGATGCAAAAATTCAAACACAAGAGATTCAGAGAAGCCCTGCAAGACAACAAATGAGAAGAACAACTCCTAGACACATAATAATTCACCTAAACAAAGTAGGCATAAAAGAAAAAATCTAAAGGCAGCAAGAGAAAAAGACCAGATCAGTTACCATGGAAGACCAATTAGAATAGCAGCAGATTTATCTACAGAAACCCTGAAGCCTAGGAGAGCTTGGAGCCCTATCTTCAAAATCCTAAAAGATAAACAATTTCAACCAAGAATAACCTACCCAGCCAGGTTAAGCTTCATCAGCAAGGGAGAATTAAAATCTTTCCCAGAGATTCAATCCCTAAGAATTTATATTGCCACCAAACCACCTCTACATGAAAAACTTAAGAAAGTACTGAACACAGAAGAAAAGGTAAAAAGAACAACGTTCTTCACAAGAGTACAGGAAAAGAATAAAATACACATGAACCAACTCCAAAACCAAAAGAAAGACAAAAAACCAAGTGGAAAGACAACAACTCTATAAGAACTCTAAGATAGGGATGAACTCTCACATTTCAATAATTAGCCTGAATGTGAATGGACTAAATGCACCACTGAAAAGACATAGAATGGCAAAATGGATAAAATATCACCAGGCAACAATATCTCACTAGAAAGGACATGCACAGACTCAAAGTAAGAGGATAGGAAACAAATTTTCAGGCGAATGGAACACAAAAGAAAGGAGGAGTCACGATCCTAATTTCAGACAAAATACCATTTAAGCTATCAAAAACTTAAAAAGATACAGAGGGTCACTACATAATGATAAAAGGTTCACTCCATCAACAAGAAATATCTATCCTAAACATGTATGCACCTAACATAGGTGCTCCAACTTTCATAAAGCAACTTCTAGGAAAACTAAAGAAAGATATTGACTCTAACACCATCATAACTGGGGACTTTAATACCCCACTCATAACCCTAGACAGATCATCAGGACAAAAAATCAGAAATGAGATCTGGAACCTCAATGTGACTCTTGACCAAATGGACTTAATTGATACCTACAGAACACTCCATCCAAAGACCACAGAATACACATTCCACTCATCACCGCATGGAACGTATTCTAAGATTGACCACATAATTGGCCATAGATCAAGCATAAGCAAATTTAAAAGGACGGAAATTTTACTATGCACCTTCTCGGACCACAGTGGAATAAAAATAAAAATAACACCAACAAGGTCCCCCCAAAACCCACAAAGACATGGCCACTAAACAGTATGATGCTAAACAACTCCTGGGTCAATGATGAAATCAAAACAGAGATCAAAAGATACCTGGAAACAAATGAAAATGAAGAAACATCTTACCAAAATCTCTGGGACACCATGAAAGCTGTAGTAAGAGGGGAATTTATATCCCTACAAATGCACATGAAGAAAATGGAAAGGATCACAAATTAACAGCCTAACAAGCCACCTAAGGAGCTGGAAAAGCAAGCCCACAAAAACCCTAATTTCAGCAGAATAATCCAGATCACCAAAATAAAAGCCCAAATCCAGGACATAGAAGACAAAAAGACAATACAAAAAAATCAATGAAACAAAAGCCTGTTCTTCGAAAGGATAAACAAGATCGATGGTCCCCTGGCTAGACTGACCAAGAAAAAGAGAGAAAAAAACCCAAATAAGCACAATCAGAAACTCAAAAGATGAAGTCACATTTGACCCTAAAGAAATACAAAAGATCATTAGAGACTATTATGTACACTTGTATGGAAACAAACTTGAAAACCTCAAGGAAATGGAGGACTTTCTGTCATCACACAACCTGCCTAGGTTGAAAGAAGAAGAAATTGAGACCCTAAATAGACCAATAACAATCAAGGAAATTGACTACATAATAAGAAAACTACCTACAAAAAAATGTCCTGGACCAGATGGCTTTCCAGCAGAATTCTACAAGACATTTAAGGAGGAGCTGATTCCAATCCTACTGAAGGTATTTCAGGTGATTGAGAAAGATAGAACCCTCCCCAAATCATTTTATGAAGCTAACATCACATTGATACCCAAGCCAGGTAAAGATCCAACAAAGAAAGAGAACTACAGGCCAATATCTTTGATGAACATAGATACTAAAATTCTCAACAAGATCCTAGCAAACCAGATTCAACAACACATCTCAAAAATCATTCAT
>NW_007059672.1:340878-341692 GCF_000164805.1 Carlito syrichta
TATCTCTCTTTGCAGATGACATGGTTGTGTACCTTGAAAACCCAAGAGAATCTGTCAAAACCTCCTTACACTGATAAAGGCCTTTGACAAAGTCTCAGGATCTAAATAAATGTGCAAAAGACAATCTCATTTCTTTACACCAATAATAAACAAACAGAAACCCAAATAAAAAGCACAATTTCATTCACAATAGCCACAAAAAAAATGAAATACCTTGGCATCTACCTAACCAGAGACATGAAAGACCTTTACAATGAAAACTACAAAACACTGCTCAAAGAAATCAAAGATGACACAAACAAGTGGAAAAATATCCCATGCTCATGGATTGGAAGAATCAACATTGTGAAGATGTCCATCTTACCTAAGGCAATCTACAGATTCAATGCAATACCCATCAGATTACCAGCAATATTTTTCTCAGACCTAGAAAAAACAACACAGGAATTCATATGGAAACACAAACAACCAAGAATAGCCAGAACAATCCTCAGCAAAAAAAAAAAAAACAAAGCAGGTGGTATCACATTACCAGACTTCAAACTTTACTATAAAGCTACAATTGTCAAAACTGCTTGGTATTGGTATAGGAACAGGCATGTAGATCAATGGAAAAGAATTGAGATTCCAGAAGCAAAACCTCAATTTCTCAACCAACTCATATTTGACAAAGCCTCCACCACCTACCATTGGGGAGAGGAGAACCTATTCAGTAAATGGTGCTGGGAAAACTGGCTGACCACATGCAGAAGATTGAAACAGGACCCCTATCTATCCCCATACACAAAAATTAACTCCAAATGGATCAGAGACG
>NW_007059672.1:341993-346891 GCF_000164805.1 Carlito syrichta
TCAAGAAAGCAGGGAGACAGCTCACAGACTGGGAAAAAGTATTTGCCAACTACAGGTCTGACAAAGGCTTAACATCATGCATCTACAAGGAACTCAAACATGCTGAAAAGAAAACAACAAACAACCCCATTATAAAATGGGCAAAAGATATGAACAGACACGTCACAAAGGAAGACATCTGAGCAGCCAACAGACACATGAAGAAATGTTCAACCTCACTAATCATCAGGGAGATGCAAATCAAAACCACACTGAGATACCACCTAACTCCAGTCAGAATGGCAATTATCAATAACTCAAAAAACAACAATTGCTGGAGAGGGTGTGGCGAAAAGGGAACACTTCTACACTGTTGGTGGGAGTGTAAACTAGTACAACCTCTGTGGAAAGCAGTGTCGCGATTCCTACAAGCTCTAAATATCAACCTCCCATATGACCCCACAATCCCCCTACTGGGAATATACCCTGAAGAACTCAAATCACTCTATAAAATAGATACCTGCACACGTATGTTTATTGCAGCATTGTTCACAATAGCAAGAACCTGGAATCAACCATGCTGTCCATCAAAAGGGGACTGGATTTGAAAAATGTGGTACATATACACGATGGAATACTATGCAGCCATAAAAAAGAACAAAATCATGAATTCCGCAGCAACCTGGATGGAACTAGAGTCTATAATACTGAGTGACCTCTCACAGAAACAAAGATCTGAGTATCACATGTTCTCACTCATATAGTGGACCTTGATCACCCAACGTACTACCATAAGATACTGACTGACAGTGGTGGGAAACTATGGGGGGGGGAGGGGAAGGGAGATGGGACTAATGATAGCAAACATCTGTCTGGGGACGGGGAGACACCTCTTATCAACAAGGGTGCCTGAATGAAGCATATTTATATACCTAACCCTTAAGTGTACCCCACAATATCATAATAAAAAATATTGATTAAAAAAAAGAAAGAAGGAAAGAGAGATAGAGAGAAGGAAAGAGAGAGAGAAGGAAAGAAAGAGAGCAAGAAAGGAAGCAGAGAGAAAGAGACAAAACTAAAGAGAGAAGGAAAGAGGGAGAGAGTGAAAGGAGACAGAGAGAAAGAAATAGAGAAGGAAAGAAAGAGAAAGAAAGAAGACAGAGAAAGAAAGAGGGACAGAGAGAAAGAAGGAAAGAAAGAGGGAGAGAAGGAAAGAGAGAGTGGAAGGAGAGAGAGAGAAAGAGAGAGAGAAGGACACAGAGAGAGAAAGAAAGAAGAAAAAAAGGAGAGGGAAAGGAGACAGAGAGAGAGAGAAAGAAAGAAAGAGAGAAGGAAAGAAAAAAAGGAGAGAGAGAGAGAGAAGAAACTTTGGACCCTTTAGCTTCAAGTCCCTTAGCCCTGCAGATTCCTTTCCTCCATCCAGGCCTAGGCAGCAATGAATCTACTTTCTCTGTCTCAATAGATTTCCCTGCTCTAAATATTTCCTGTGAATCATATAATATGTGGTCTTTTGTGACTGCCTTATTTCACTTAGCATAATATTTTCTTCTTTTTTTTTTAACATTTCTTTTTTTTTTTGAGTTGTAATCGTCTCACTCTGTGCCCAGGCTGGAGTGCAGTGGCACACTGACAGCCACCGCAGCCTCGACCTGCTGGGCTCAGGTGATCTTCTGCCTCAGCCTTCCAGGTAGCTGGAATTAAAGGCACGTGCCACCACACCTGGCTAATTTTTTGATTTATTGTAGAGATGAGGTCTCACCAAGTTGCCCAGGCTGGTTTCAAACCCATGGACTCAGGCAATCATCTCATCTCGGCCTCCTAAAGTGCTGGGATTATAGGCGTGAGCCACTGCACCCAGCCAGCATAATATTTTCAAGATTCATCCCTGTAGCATGTAACAGTACTGTATTTTTTTATGGCAGAATAACATCCCATTGTATGAATGTGCTATATTTTATTTATCTATTTGTCAGTCGATGAACATTTGGGTTGTTTTCATTTTTTGGATATTATAAATAATGTAGGTCAGGCGTGGTGGCTCATGCCTGTAATCCCAGCATTTTTGGAGGCAGAGGCAAGAGAACTGCCTGAGTCCAAGGGTTTGAGACCAGTCTGGGAAATTTGGTGAGACCCTTTCTCTACAATAAATCAAGAAAAATTAGTCAGGCATGGTGGTGCATGCCTGTGGTTCCAGCTACTTGGAAGGCTGAAGCAGAAGAATCACCTGAGCCCAGCAGGTCCAGGCTGCAGTGGCCATGAGCGTGCCACTGCACTCCAGCCTGGGTGACAGAGTGAGACTCCGATTTGAATAATAACAATAATAATAATATTCAGATTATATTTCATTACACAATTTTTAATGTTTTTAGAGATGAGATCTTGCTATGTTGCCCAGGCTGGAGTGCAATGATTATTAATAGGTGCAGTGACTTGGAACTCTGGCCCTTAGGTGATCCTCTCACCTCAGCCCCCCCAGCAGCTGAGACTACAGGCATATGCCACTGTGCCTGGCTCTTGAATGGTTCATTTTGAAGAAATTAGAATATTCAAAAATCTACTTAGCACTAAAACATTTCCATACATAGAGTATAGTTTGATCTGGACAGAGACTTCATTGAAGGGTGTGTTCCAACTTCTGGGATCAGCATTGGTCAATTTCAACAAAGGCTAACTCTTGGCCAGGCACGGTGGCTCATGCCTGTAATTCCATCACTTTGGGAGGCTGACGTGGGAGGATCACTTGATCTCAAGAGTTCAAGACCCCATCTCTACAAGAAATTTTTTTAAAAATTAGATGGTATACACCAGGTGGTGTACACCTCTACAGGTGGTGTACACCTGTAGTCCCAGCTATTCAGGAGGCTGAGGAAGAAAGAGTGCCTGAGCCCAGGAGGTCAAGGCTGCAGTGAGCTGTGATTGTGCCACTACACTCAAGCCTGGGTGACAGAGTGACTATGATTTAAAACAAAAAAAAGACTAATTCCTGAGGGTTGATAAATATGAGTGCCTTTTCCCTGAAATAAGCAGAAACAACAGACATGATGATAAGGACCAGGGGAAACCAGCCTTGAGGCTTCTACTTGCCTCTGTCCATTAAGATGAGGGGGAAAAGATTTAATTTTTGCTAAGAGTCATTATAGTGACTTGATTTGATTTTGTCTTTCTGTTGTGATGAATGTTTGCCATTGAAATAAGTCATAGCTGACTGGTGAATTGTCCGAATGAAAACCAGGATATCAGTCTGAATCAAAAAGTTCCTTTGTGACTTAAGAGCAAGGACAAGCCAAGCGTGGTAGCTCACACCTGTAATCCCAGCACTTTGGGAGGCGGAGGCAAGAGAGTTGCCTGAGCCCAGGGGTTCGAGACCAGCCTGAGAAACTTGGTGAGACCTCATCTCTACAATAATTGAAAAAACTAGCTGGGTATGGTGGCGTGCTCCTGTGATTCCAGCTACTTGGAAGGCTGAAGCAGAAGGATCACCTGAGCCCAGTAGGTCAAGTCTTCACAGGGCTGTGAGTGTGCCATTACACTCCAGCCTGAGTGACAGTGAGACTCCAACTCAAAAAAAAACCAAAAAAAGAGTGAGGACAAGCTTGAAGGATCCCTTCATATTTCAGGATTGGATAGAATGAGTGGGGACAGAGGCGGGATGGTCCCCAGGACACCCATGAGTACGATTCCTGGATTCCCTGCCATTATAGAAATGAAAAAGAAAAAAAAAACTCATGAGAAAGAAACATGTAACAGACAATCCATGTTGGCTTTTTTCTTTTTCAAAACTCTTTTGTGAATATATCTAGACCAACTCTAATGAAAAAGCATCGGCAAAAATAAATGCTGTAACAAGAAAACGCTGTTCATCTAATTGTTGATTCATCACTATTTATATTGTGAAGCTGCTCTGGAATAGCACACAGAAGAAGAAGACGTCGTCCTTTGTTTTCAAGGAGCTCAGACAAACAGAAAAACAGATGTCAATATCTAAATAAATCACAATGTGAACAGTGACACACGGAAATATGAACAAAGGGAATCATCTTATCGGGAAGGAACTTCTAATCCAGGCACTAATAGGACTAACGTTTAACACATTTAAACTGGTCTTTGCTAGGTGAAGATGAGATTACCACAAGAACAAGGAAAGGGAGTTCATCCAGCAGAGGGACTGGCATAGCGGAAGCCCCAGGGCTATGGAAGATGGTGTTTCATTTGGGAAATGTGACTGGTTGGGTGGTCTGGAGTGTGAGATGTGCACAGGTGGGTGCAGGAGATAGCAGCCAGGAGAGAAGGGTTCTAGTCAAAGCCTAGGTTCCACGAACAAGGCCTTTGTCCTGTAGCACCTGGGGTGTTTAAGAAGAGGAATTATATGAGGGGGGGCCCTCAAAAACCCAAGAATTTATCTATAAAAAATTGTGTTTTTATTCTTACATGTGTAAACTTCAGTCACCTTCAAAGTCATCTCCTTTTGATGCAATCTACCAACTGAGGTGCTTTTTCCACTGCTCAAAACAGTTTTTAAAGTCGTCCATTTGGATGCCTTTTAGTGCTTCTGTCATTTTTTTGTTTCACCACTTCCACATGGGCAAAACCTTTCCCTTTGAGGACTTTTTTCATTGGGGAAACAAACAAACAAACAAAGTCCCTAGGGGTGAGATTGGTGAATAGGAAGGGTGGGGCACGGGGGTCATGCTGTTTTTAGTCAACTACTGAAAACTCAACAAGGTGTAGGCAGGTGCGCTCATAAATCCCCCATCAAAAAACAGACAAACCATCTACAAGAAACCCACAGCCAGCTTACTCCTAAACGGACAAAAATTGGAATCATTTCCCCTGAAAACTGGAACAAGAAAAGGATGCCCACTCTCACCCCTCCTGTTCAACATAGTATTGGAAGTCCTGGCTAGAGCAATCACAGAAGA
>NW_007059673.1:0-3915 GCF_000164805.1 Carlito syrichta
CTGGCTTTCTGGCGCTCTAAGCCCGCACCACCGCGGGCCGCTGCCCCCTGCCCGGCGCTCGGCCGACGCGCCCCAGAGGCAGCCGGGCTCCTGCGGTGGCTGGAAGCGCCTGTGACAGCTGCCCAGCAGCAAGCAGCAGAAGGAAAACAACCGCAGGCACCGTGGCCACACCTGTAATCCCAGCACTTGGAAGGGCAGAGGCAGGAGGACAGCCTGAGCTCGGGGGTTTGAGGCCAGCCCGGCAACTTGGCAAGCTCCCACCTCTCCCGTAAATCGAAAAATTAGACAGGCATGGCAGCTCGCGCCTGCGGGTCCAGCGCCTTGGAGGGCTGGGGCGGGAGGATCGCCTGAGCCCCGCGGGCCGAGGCTGCGGTGGCCGCGAGTGTGTCCCTGCATCCAGCCTGGGCAGCCGAGTGAGACTGGCTTGAAAAGAAAACCGCGGCGCGGTGGGGCCTGGGCAGAGTGCGCCAGGGCGTCTCCCAGCCCGCACACAGCTGCCGTCGCCTCCACAGCGAGTCCGAGCTTCAGGTGTTATCCGAGAAAAAGGAGCTGATCATTGCACGCCAGGTGGTCCCTCGGGGAATCCCTTGGGCAGGGCAGCCCGGTCACCACGCACTCGTGAGCTGGGACTTAACTAGAGGGTGTTAAGTCTCCAGCTAACACGCTGGGCGGCTGGAATTCTCCTCTCCCAGAATAGAAAGACAGGGGCTCCAATAATAAAATGAATAACAGCATAGGCGGATGACTTAGACATGCGGAGACTTTTAAAAGCAGATGGGGTCGGGGGCAGTGGCTCCCACCTATAAACCCAGCACCTTAGGAGGTCAATGATTGCTTGAGCCCAGGAGTTCAAGGCCAGCCTGGTCCACATAGCAAGACCCCATCTCTATTTTTTTTAAAGGTTAAAAACAGATGGAGGCCAGGCTCGGTGGCCCAGCCTGTCATCCCAGTACTTTGGGAGGCCGAGGCGAGTGGATTGCCTGAGCCCGCGGGTTTGAGACCACCCCGGGCAACTTGGCGAGCCCTCGTCTCTACAATCAATCAAAAATCAGCCGGGCGTGGTAGCACGTGCCTGTAGTTCCGGCTATTCGGAAGGAAGGCTGATGCCGAAGGATCACTGGAGCCCAGCGGGTCGATGCTGGGGCAGCTATGAGTGTGCCACGGCACTCCAGCCAGGGGGAGAGAGTGAGACTCCAGCTCCAAAACAAAAGGCAGATGGAACAGTTACACTTAATAAAACCCATTGTGTGGGGACAGGACAGGGTGAGGAGGGGCGTAGCTGAGATGCAGCCTGTTGCTTTAGCCTCACACAGTGCTTGAGCTGACCGCAGTGTGGTGGAACAGCAGGCGGATGAACTTGCCGGTCTTCCGCGGCACCTTCAAGCCTCAGGTCAAGCTCGGTTCAAAAGCATGCCTCGCTCAGCCAAGTCTGTAAAAGTGAGCTCATAGCCACCTCCTTTCCCCTGTGTTTATCTGGTGACTGCTGCCTGCACTAGGAACGCATGACGTCCTTTCTGAGTCTGGTTTAAGGGGGAGCTGTCCTTTGACACAGATGAACTTATGATACTAAGACTTGGGTGTGGTTCTTTCTTTTTCTTTCCTTTTTTTTGAGTCAGAATCTTACTCTTGCCCAGGCTGGAGTGCAGTGGCATTCCTTCGCCTCAGCCTTCCAAGTAGCCGGAACTACAGGCGCATGCTACCACGGCTGGCTAATTTTCAATTTATTGTAGAGATGCTGTCTTGCCAACTTGCCAGGGCTGGTCTTGAACCCACAGGCTCAGGAAATCCTCTCGCCTCGGCCTCCCAAAGTGCTGGGATGACAGGCTGAGCCACCGAGCCCGGCCAAATCAGCTTTCAACATCACCTCGGGCCCCGAGCCAACAGAACAGCTTGGTTGGCTTCACCTGTGGCAGCGAAGGAGGCTGGCCGGGGCCATCTCCCCAGGACGGGGCTGGGAAGGCCGCTGGCAGGAGCAGGGAGCCCACGGGAGCTCTCAAGGGACTGATGGAATCTGTGGCTCCGTCCCCAGTCACGCTATATCTGATACTGGGCGACCAAGTTACAGACCTTGGCATTCCATGGGCGTTTTGTCCCCAGGCATTTGACCAGGCGGTGACCAAGGACACGTGCATGGCTGTTGGCTTCTTCCAGCGCGGCGTGACCCACTTCCAACTGGAGCGGTGAGCCTGGGGCCCCTCGCCCGTGGCCTGTCCCTCTGCCGAGTCCCTGCACGCAGACGCCTCTCTCCCCGCCGGTCCCTCCTCTTGCCCGACCCCTTCCTCCATGGCTCCTGGCTCCGGGGAAGCCTGGCAGGGGCGTGGTGGCCGGGCCGAGCCACACCCGGGCGAGAGGAGGAGCAGAGCCCCACCGCGGGCCTGCCTCTGCCGAGATCCCCAGGGCCCTTCCTGGCGTCCCCAGCTCACTCCTCTCTGGGCCTGTGTCTGGCTGGGGTGCTGTCATGACGCCCGTTTGGGCAACTGTGGGGACCCAGGTGGGGCCAGAGGGCGGCTCGTCCCAGGACCCAGGCGGCAGCTCCTCGCTGCTCACCCGAGCGTTCAGTGCTCTCTTCAGAGGAGGGACGGGGGAGGGGTGACCGTCAGGGCCTGCCTGCATCCAGGGCAGAACCCATCACGTGCTCAGAAGGCCCCGTGCCAGGAGACAGGCCCCGGGCAGAACCCATCATGACCCCGAAAGATACAACCCCGAAAGACCAGAATCCTTAAAGTCTAAACTCCCAAAAGTATACTTCTAGAAAAAATAATGCGAAAGCACTTAAAAGATATGTACATATTTTTACATTTGAGGAAAGGATTTGAGAAACATAAAAACACAACCAAACACTTCATAGACCACCTTATGCAACAAAATAGGTAAAGGCCATGCACACTCCTTTTTCTTTTTGGAGGCGAGGTCCTTCTGCGTGGCCCAGGTTGGGCTCAAGCCATCCTCTGGCCTCGGCCTCCAAAGTGTTGGGGTGACAGGCGTGAACCACCGCACCCAGCCACCATGCACGCTTTTGTAGGCATGAACACCCAGGTGTACTAGTGACAGCTGCACGGGTGTGACAGTGGTGAGCAGATGAGCATTGTAACTGCAGGCGTCTGAAGCCTGTGGTCCACAGCCTGAGGCTCTTGACAAGACTGGCCGCCTAATGTGCAGTCACCCAGAGAGCAGAGAGCTTGAGAAATGTTACCTTCCACAAATGCGCGTGGCAAAGGGCCATTGGTCTCTCGTTTTTGAGGAAGTATCAGCATCAGGATGACGGTGTCTTCCGGGATCATGGTCCAAATCCCCCTAGGGGCAACCCAGGAAGCCTGCCTGGGGGAGGTGGGGTTCTGGCCGGTCTTGGGAGCTTCCAGAGAGACAAAGGAGGTGCCAAGTTTGGAGGAGAGGCCCCTTGGGTGGGGGGCCCAAGCAGCAGGTGGGGAATGCCGTGGGAACCCCTGCACAGTACGGAGGAGGGTCTGGGGTGAAGACGGACCCAGGCAGGGGGAGTGGGTGCCTGGGAAGCTGAGTCAGAGCCAGGAAAGAACTCACGCCCCGGTGTGGGCTCCGTGCCCACGCGACACACTGAGGTGTGAGCCCCTGGCCAGACCAAGCACTGCCCTCTTCCGGGCCCCCTGGAGCCGGGCGGCGGCAAGAGACTGGTGAGAGGCGGGCGCCCTCGCTGCACTGCTGAGGGGACCCTGCGGCCACAGGTTCCAGGAGGCGCTGCTCGACTTCCAGCGGGCCCTCACTCTGCTGCGGGGCAATGCGGCCATCGACTACGCGCAGCTGGGCCTGCGGTTCAAGCTGCGAGCCTGGGAGGTGAGGGGGCCCTGGGTGGCCGTGGGTGGCGTCGCTGTCGCGGGCGGGGCCTGTGCACCGAGGCACTCCCTTTGGCCAAGGCTCTTGGTGCCCTGGAGTCCGAGGGCC
>NW_007059673.1:3935-4500 GCF_000164805.1 Carlito syrichta
GGCATGGGCCCCCCCAGAGACGAACCGCCCTGCAGCCTCTGGGAACAACTCGGGTCCCATTCACAGATGGGAGGGGCGGCCCTCGGGTGGGTCCAGAGAGCAAGTGGCCGGGGCCGGGGGTGGAGGGGACAGAGGCACTGGGCGTCCCTGGGCAGGCCGTGGGGACGGGTAGGCTGTAGTGGCCAGGCGGGCCGAGGGGGGCACCTCGGGGCCTGCGGTCACTGGTCCGGCCTGTCCTTCCTGCCGGGGTGGGAGTCTGCATGGCCGCTGGACCCCCAGCAGGGACCCTCCTCAGATGCAGCCCAGCCACAGCAGAGCAGGCCCAGTGGGCACGGCAGGGGGTGGACTGGCCAGGTGAGGAGGGGGACCCAGGCCAAGGGGAGGTCTCAAAAGAGCAGCATCTGGTGTTCCAAGAAGAAAGAGCCCAGAGCAGTGAGTGGTGGAGGCGGGCTCTGGAGGACACAGCCCACGGGAGGGGCAGCTGGGCACAGGGGCATGGTCACGCCGGGCTGGCCACGAGTGCACCAGGCAAGTGGCAGCTGCTGGGGGTGGCCCCCTCCCCCCC
>NW_007059673.1:4520-9240 GCF_000164805.1 Carlito syrichta
CCTCCCAGGTGCTGTACAACGTGGCGTCCGCGCAGTGCCGGCTGGGGCTCTGGACCGAGGCCGCCCACAGCCTGGCGGAAGCCGTCTCCAAGTGGCCAGAGGGGGCCCAGGGCATCCTGGAGGCGGCCCTGGGCCGAGTGAAGGTGAGGAGGGCTGGCCGGGCTGCCCGTTCGGGGTGTGTCGACCTCAGCCCTAGAGGCTGGGAGCCTGAGGTGAAGAAGCCTCTGGAGGGAGGGAGGCCCTGGCGCCCAGTTGTGGGGGCTGGGCAGGGCCCCGCAGCTGGCCCATGGGAGGCGGCTGGGGTCCAGGCGGGTGGTGGCCTGCTGGCCTCAGCTGCCCCTCCCCCAGAAACAGGCCCCGCTGCAGCCGCGGCAGATCCCCAGGGGCGAGGTCTTCCGGCCCCCCAGACGGTACCTGGAGCTCCTGGAGCCCGTGGACTTCCTGGGCAAAGCCAAGGTGACGTGGGCTGCGTCCCGGGCCCTGGGTGCCCAGCGGCAGGAGAGAGCAGTGCGGCCACGCTGGACTCCACTGTGTGGCCCTGGCTGGGCCTTCGGACCGTGTCCACGGGGACACGGGGGGTTCAGAGGGTGGAGCCTGCTCCCAGGGATGGGGCAGTGTCCACAGAGGCAGAGCCCGTCTGTGCAGAGGAGGGGTGCCTGCCCTCCCGACAGCCCAGTGGGTGTGCCCCCAGCCTGGGCTGCCACCCCTCTGGCCCCTGCCAGCATCTCTGCATCTCTCTGTGTCTCTGTCTCCCCCTGTGTCTCTGCCTCTCCCCATGTCTCTGCATCTGTGTGTCTGTCTCTCCCCGTGCCTCTGCATCTCCCCTTGTCTCTGCATCTCTCTGTGTCTTTGCATCTCTCCCTGGTCTCTGCCTTTCCCCATGTCTCTGCCTCTCTCTGTGTCTCTGCATCTCTGTCTCTCCCTGTGTCTCTGCATCTCTCCCTGGCCTGTGCCTCTCTCCATGTCACTGCTTCTCCCCGTGTCTCTGTATCTCTCTGTGTCTCTGCATCTCTCCCCGGGTCTCTGCCTCTCCCTGTGTCTTTGCATGTCTCCCTGGTCTCTGCCTCTCCCCGTATCTCTGTCTGTTTCTTGTCTCTGCCTCTCCCTGGGTCTGCCTGTTTCTGTGTCTCTGCACTTCTCTGTGTCTCTGCATCTCTCCCTGACCTGTGCCTCTCCCCATGTCACTGCTTCTCCCCGTGTCTCTGCCTCTCGCGGAGTCTCTGCCTCTCCCCGTGTCTCTGCCACAGTCAGCAAGGGCCGAGGGAGGATTGTGGTTGGCCGGGCCGAGCCGCGTCACACCCTCCCCAGGTCAGAGCCGGCAACATCCCTGGAGTCCCAGGCCCCGGGAGCAACTGTCCCGAAGGCAGGGCGGGTGGGGGGGGAACAGCAGCTCCTGGTGGAGCGGGAGGCTCACGTGGGTCCGCCGGGCCCCGGCGACTGCCACCCCTGGCCACCGGCTGCGGCACTCGAACACAGGTGCCAGCGGGGGGGGCGGGCACGGGAGGCCCTGAGCTGCGTGGATGCCTCCATTTCCACTCCACGCACCACCCTAGAAGACTGTTTATGAAAAACAGAAATATGCTTAAAGTTCTAAAAATAAGTTGAAATTGCCAGCAGATGCTTTCCTCTGTCCCCCACGTTTCCGGCGGGCAGGCTGGGCGTGGGCTCCTTCCCCACCGCGAGGAGCCTGGAGGGCAGGTGGCGGCAGCGCAGGCTGGGGGCACACCCACTGGGCTGTCCCCTGACCGGCCACCCCGCTGTCCCCACCAGGTGGTGGCCTCCGCCGTCCCCGATGACCAGCACTCAGGCGTCAGGCTTCAGCAGCCACAGGTGGGCACCTTGGGTCTGGCCTGTCCTCGCCCGGCCCAGCCCGGCGTTGCGGGACCCTCCGATGCTCCGGAAGGAGACTGCCGCTCGAGCCCTGTGCCCTCCCAGGGCCCAGGGCTTCTCGGATGGGGAGGGGGTGGCTTCCCCTGTGTCCATGTTAAGGATGCGGCAGAGGAGGTCAGGTCATTTGCCCCACACTCTGCCTTTGTGCCTGCAGGGACGGGGAACAAGTCACAGAGCCGGGCCCAGGCCTGCACCATGGTAGGGGACGGCCAGCGCCACGTGGGCGTCCCTGTCCTGCAGCGCCAGGGGGTCTGCCCCTGGCTGGGGGGAGGGCCGCACAACCCTTCTCCAGGTTGAAACTGGCTGGAGCCCCCATGCCAGGGAAGGGTGTCTCCCTCCGCTGTCTCCTCCCCTGGCCCCAGTGCCAGCCCCGTGAATCCGCCCCCGGGGGGAGAGGGATGCCCAGGCCTCAGGGGGCCCGCAGGGAGCAGAGACCCGCAGGGCCACCGTGGATCAGGCAGTGCTGAGCGGGGATGGGGCATGGACTGAACCGTCCAGGGCAGGGCCCCAAGCACCTCCAGACACGGACGGGGCTGCAGAGTGGGGGCGCCCAGGCCCTGGGGTGGGAGACAGACCAGGCCCGAAGTCCGGGGCAGGTCCGGGCCCCAGCCACCCCGACTCCCCCAGGCCACATCCCTGCCCAGACCCTGGGCCCCGGGCACCGGAGGGCCCTTGGGTGGGTTGGCCAGGCCCTGAGAAACTCCCTCTGCCCCCAGGGCCCAAGCCACGGACCCCAGAGGAGCCAGTGCCCACCACAGCCCCCCCCACGCAGAGGCGGCGGTTGGCTCTGACCTGGTAGGGTGGGCCGACACCCCGGGGCAGGTGTGTGTCCCAGCCTCACGACGGGTGGGCGTCCGCACAGCGGCCACGTAGCAGGGCGGGCAGTGGGCAGTGGGGTCAGCCCGGCCGGGGCCGGATAGGTCCAGCATGGGCTGGGCTCGCCCGTGGTCCTCCCCCCGCCCGGCCCTTGGAGGAGAGGCACCGGGGCGGCACTGGCCATTGGGGTGGGGGCTGTCCAGCCGAGGGTCCCCTCAGGCCCTCAGATCAGGATGTCTCAGGCTGAAGTCCCTCCTTCCCGCTCTGGGCGCAAATGACCAGGCATGACGGGCCGGGGACAGAGTAGGAGGAAGGTCAGCCCTGGAGGGCTTCCTGAGGGTCCCATCATCCCAGCTCTTCTGGACACGGCCCCCCACCCTGGGGGCTTCTGGGCATCACCCAGGAGGGCGGGTGCTGGGGGCCGTGCAGAGAAGGCACGGGCCTCGGGACCACTGGGAAACAGCCACCCACCTCCGCTGCCTCCTCCGCTGGGCCCAGTCTAGCGGCGCCGCGCCCTCTGACGCAGGCGCCTCAACCCACCCTCAGCAAGCCAGCCCCGGGCTCAGCCCCAGTCGAGCGTGCCGCCTGCGGGCCGGGAAATCCCATACACTAAAAGTCTAAGCGAAACTCAGGGTCTCAGTCAGCCGCTAAGCTACACCTGTGACCCCGCGGGCTGTGACCCCATGGCCTGTGACCTTAGCCTGTGACCCCACGAGCCACGACCCCGTGGCCTGTGACCCTGTGGGCCCATGACCCTGCAGGCTGTGACCCCGGGGGCTGTGACCTTGTAGCTGTGACCCCACGAGTTGTGACTCCGTGGCCTGTGAGCCTGTGGCCCCACAGCCAGTGACTCCATTGCCTGCTGCCCCGTGGGCCCGAGACCCCATGGATGGTGACCCCTGTGGCCTGCGACACCATGGTCTGTGACTCCAGGAGCCGCGATCCCACAGCCTGTGGCCCTGTGGCCTGTGACTCCACGGGAGGCCTGCCCATCCGTTCACTGGATGGCCAGCTTAGTGTGGAAGGCCAGCATTGCACCCTCCCGGGGGCTGGCCCTGGCCTCGGTCCCGAGCCTCCTTGAGTCCCCGGGGAGCCCCCGCGGGAACCCTGCCTCGGTGGGCCTTGAGCGGTGGGGCGGCCCCACTGGCGAGAGGCAGCCCCTCGGCCTGTCCCAGTGGCAGCTACCACCCTGAACTCAGCCCCGCCGGTCACCTGGCCCCGCCCACTCTTCCTACGGCTTCCCTTGCAGCGTTCCCGGGGGGAGCAGGTGGGCACACAGGCTCCGCCAGCCCCAGGTAAGGGGTCGGGGGTCCCAGGTGTGCCCAGATGAGCCCGGGAAGGGAGGAGGCAGCCACGGCCACCGGGTCAGCCCCTCCGCCACCCAAGGCGTCCTCTCCGTGCCCAGGGCTGCCGGCATCTGGGAGGCCTGGTCCCGGCCCCTCTGAGGACCCCACGGGTGCTGAGGTAAGAGACACCTTGCCCTCCCCTGCCAGTCACTCCTGGGACCCCATCCCTCAGGACCCAGCCCCCCACCCGGCTTGGCTCCTGCCCTCACCCTGGGGCTTCCGAGGCCACTGGCCAGCCCTGGGCTTCCGAGGCCACCCCAGCCCCTCCGGCCTGGCTCCAGGAAGCAGCCACAGGGGGCCCCGAGCCCTTGGTGACCATCACCGTGCAGTGTGCCTTCACCGTGACCCTGAAGGCCCGAAGACGCGCTGACCTGGGCAGCCTGCGGGCCCTGCTGGGCCAGGCCCTTCCTCGCCAGGCCCAGCTGGGGCAGCTCAGGTGGGCAGCAGGCCCGCGGCGGCGCTGGGCAGGGCGGGGCTCCGGGTGGGCAGGGGTCTGGGTGCTCGGTCCAGAGGTGCCCTCTGCTGTCCCCCTGAGGCATCTCTCTGCAGTTACCAGGCCCCAGGTGAGGCCGGGCACTGGGTCCCCATCCCCGGAGAAGCGTCCCTGCAGAAGGCCTGGCAGGACACGGCCGCGGGCGCCAGGGAGCTGCAGCTCCAGTGCCGAGTGA
>NW_007059673.1:9301-10885 GCF_000164805.1 Carlito syrichta
CGGGAAGGGAGGGGTCTGGCCGCTCTCCGTGGTGCCCGCCTGTCCTGCAGCTCCCCCCTGCCCGCAGGGAGCTGGGGGCCGGCCGGTCCTATACCAAGCGGTGGCCCAGCACAGCTACTCAGCCCAGGGGCCCGAGGACCTGGCCTTGCGGCAGGGGGACACAGTGGACATCCTGTGTGAAGGTAGAGCAGGGCTGTTCTCCCAGGGTGGGTGTCATGCTCCCCGGGGCGTGGTGTCCTCTCCAGGGTTGCCGCCCTCCCCAGGGCAGGGGCTGTCCTCCCCAGGGTGGGTGTCATCCTCTCCAGGGGGTGCCGCCCTCCCCAGGGCAGGGGCTGTCCTTCCTGGGGCCGAGTGTGGGGCTTCGGGGTTTGACCAGCAGCCGGTCACCCAGGCCAGGCTTGGGGACGTGCCCTTGGAGCCCAGCATCCTTCCCTTGCAGTGGACCAGGCGTGGCTGGAGGGCCACTGCGACGGCCGCTTTGGCATTTTCCCCAAGTGCTTTGTGGCCCCAGCCGGCCAGCACCTGTGAGGACCTGCCCACCTGCCTGCCCGCCCCAGGCCCAGTGGGAGCTCAGTCAAGAGGCCCCTTGCTGAAGAGTGTTTAATAAAAGTAGTTCCCACCACAGAGTGGTCTGTGTTCGGGGCTCAGGGACGGAGGGGGTCCCGGCCAGAGCCCCCGAGGGGCCTGGGGGGTAGACCGGCCCGGGGAGCCCCTGTCTGGTCAGCACAGCAACAGGGAGGCCGGCCCCCGCCTCGGCCTCCCTCCCTGGCCTTCGGGAAGCCGAGGTCCCCACTGCCAGCCAGGGGCCGGGCCCCTGTGCCCCAGCGGTCACTCCCACACGCAGGCCACACACAGGCCCAGCAGTCACACAGCCTGGGCTACAGCAGGCGCTGGCAGCTGGTGTGTGTGCGGGGAGGCATCTGCGGTCCTGGGAGGCGGGTGCAGGGGGCGCTGGGACACCAGAACGGCCGAGACGTCTCTGTGGCCGGTGAGCCTGAGGGCGGAGTGGGGCCTGGGTGCCCAGGAGGCCCCCGGGGGTGGCCGTGCCTCTCCTCTGGCCATGGGGTCAGGGCCCGGGGCTCCAGCGTCAGGCTGGAGCCTCCTCCCCAGGGCCCTCACGCCAGGCCAGCTGCACCGCAGCCGCCATGAGGACGGCCACCAGCGTCAGCGCCACGAACACCACCCCGGTCGCCCAGACACCGTGGCTCTGGGCCCGGCCCTGGGCTGGTGCCTCGGCTGGGATCAGGCCCGTGAGATTCAGCATGTAGCCCAGAGTCCAGCCGATGTCCGTGCCTCCGGCCTGCGGGACACACGGCTGCTCAGGCCTCGGGCGGCGGCCGGGCTCCTCCCCCCGCCGGGGTGGGCATCACCTGCTTGTGGAACTCCACGCGGGGCCAGGTCTCCTCGCTGAACCCGTAGCCCTGGTGCAGCAGCGTGAGGATGTACAGGCCAGAGGCGCAGTAGTCCCGCAGCCAGCGGTCCTGCCCCGGGTAGCTGGCCTCCACCTGCAGCCAGGAGGCCGAGGGCAGCTTGAGGGCCGGGCCCTCCACGGTGGGGGCCGCCCCCCTGGCCAAGCAGCCAGCC
>NW_007059673.1:11036-12016 GCF_000164805.1 Carlito syrichta
CCCCGGCCCTTCTGGCCACGCTGACCCCAGAGCCTCCAGCCTCAGGCCCCCGCCTGGCAGCCCTGCGCCCCGGGCGGCCCCAGAGGCCTGTCGCCTGGGCCCACCCACCAGCTTCCAGGTCTTGTTACAGAACTCCCAGACGGTGGCATTGGCCAAGCTCAGCGACTGCCCAGAGGTGAGGTTCAGGAAGTGCAAGGTGTAGTAGAAGCTGGAGAAGGCCTGCAGGTGGGGGCAGGTGCGCCTGCAGTGAGCCCACGCCATGTCACCCCTCCTCCCAGGGCCTCTCCCCGCAGGCTGGCCTGTCCCACCTGTGCCTGGGTCCACCTGGCCTCTCTGTGCCAGGGCCACTCCCAGGCCTACCTGTCCCACCTGTCCCACCTGTGACCAGGCCCAGCTCTCTCACCTGGGCCTGTACCCACCTGTCCCACCTGTGCCTGAGCTCCTCCTAGGCCCACCTGTTCCACCTGCGCCCGGGCCCACCTGTCCCTTCTGTGCCTGGGCCACTCCCGGGCCTACCTGTCCTACCTGTGGCTAGGCCCAGCTCTCTCACCTGGGCCTGTTCCCACCTGTCCCATCTGTCCCACCGGTGCTTGGGCTCCTCCCGGGCCCACTGGACTCAGACAGGCCTGGGGTTCCGAGGAAAGCCTGCGCCCCGGGGAGGGCAGTGTGGGAGCTCACGTAGAACCGGCCGTGCAGCGGGGGCTGATAGACCCCGTCGAAGGCGCAGCTTCCCGCGTGCTGGCAGCTGAAGTCGAAGAGCTCCCGGATGGCCGAGACGCATTCCCCGGGGCTGCCGGTCCCCTCGACCGTGCGGTTCTGGGCAAGGTTCCGGGGAGCTGCGGTGTGGACGCAGGGCGACTCGGACAGCGGGGCCAGGTCCAGCGTGGCCCGGTAGCCGCTGTGGTAGCACGGGTGGCGGAGTGGGCCGGCTGGCTGGCGCTGTGGGGGACGGGCCTGAGCCTGGGGCCCCGCCAGGGCTC
>NW_007059673.1:12195-13361 GCF_000164805.1 Carlito syrichta
TCAGCCCTGGCAACCACGCTGACCCCAGCGCCAGCCCGCCAGCCCCAGCCCTGGCCCCAAGTCCTGCCCCCGGGCAGTGTCACCAGCCCCAGACACACCCCCTGGTCCCCGCCGCCGGCCACCCGTGGCACCTTCACCAGCATCCCCAGGAGGTAGTTGATGGTGATCCAACCAAAGGCACCTTCATCCCGCCCAGCCAGGATTTCCGCGCCCCGAAAATCCACAGGAGCCCGGGCCAGGACCTGGGTGACCGCTGCAAAGATGTCCCGGGCCTGAGAGCTGTTCTTCTGGCTGGACAGAGAGGGCAGGGCGGGGCTGGCGGGAAGCCGGGTCCCGCGGTGGCGGTCCCGCCCTGGGTTGTTGAGGCCTGGCACCTTTGGCCGCCGCCCGCATGGCCAGGCCGTGCCCACCTCACCTGAGCAGCCGCATGCCAGCTGTGGCCCCCAAGAACAGGGGTGTTTTCCGGTGCTGGGTCTCGGGGATCAGTGCCAGCGCCTCCTGCAGGCAGCCCTGCAAGCTCTCGCCGGCCCGTGTGGGGTTGGAGGTGTAGGCGGAGATTCCAGGCCCTGAAACACAGCCCCCAAGGCCCTGAGGGCTGGCTGGGCGGAAAGGGTCCCTGGGGGCTGAACGGCAGCCCCCAAAGATGTGACCACGTCCCGCCCCCAGGGCCTGGGAGCATGGCTTTGTCGGGAAAGGGGTCTTCCCAGGTGTAACCAAGTTACGGCACTCGCGGTGAGGCCGTCTTGGACTACCTGGGGGGAGGCGAAGGCGAGAGAGGGCTTGAGCCCCGGGGTCCCAGACCCGCCCGAGCCACACAGCGAGACCTCGCTTCCAAAATAAGTCGTCAAAAAAGTCAGCTGGGCGGGTGGTGCGCACCCCTGGCTCCCGCTCCTTGCAAGGCTGAGGCAAAAGGATCGCCCGGTGGCCGCGCGGGTGCCACTGCACTCAGCCTGGGCAAGAGTGAGACCCTGACTCAAAAAAAGGAGTCAGAGGAGGCCGTGAGAAGGCGGGGCGGGCCTGGCGACGAGGCCCTCCCGAGGGCCCGGGATTTCCGACTCCTGCCTCCCGGACCGCGAGACTCAAGCCGCTGCCGTTTCAAGCCCCCGCTGGCGGCGCTTTGCCCTCGGAGGCCCAGAAATGAACCCGAAACGAGCCTCGCCCTCTCC
>NW_007059673.1:13482-16053 GCF_000164805.1 Carlito syrichta
GGGGCCGGGGCCGCAGCTCCACATGGCGTGGGGCTGGGGAGCCCGGGCCCAGAGCGGCTGGCCCGGAGGGCACAGTGGGCAGCGGAGGCCGGGCAGGGAGACGCCTGGCCGCACACCCCGGCCGGACCCGGCAGAGCCGCAGAGCTGCGGGCTCCCAGCGGGCTCGGGCAAAGGGAGCACAGGCCGGGCCCCGCCCCAACAGCTGTGTGGCCTTGGGCTCGTCCCTTAACCTTTCTGATTCCCCTTCCTTTAGGGGTCTGCAGATTCACCGAGGGAGGAAACGCAGCTGGCACCAGTCGGGAGCCGCCCACTGACCTTCCACCTGGCAGGCCAGCGCCTGGCTGACCACGCCCGTGCCGTTCTCCTTGTCCGCCGGCCACTGGTACACAAAAAGCGCCGTGTGCGAGGACCCGGCGTCAAACACAATCCCGAACTGGGGGCGACACCGGGGTCAGTGGGGAGCGCCGGGCAGCCCCCCGCCTCCCTGCCAGGGTCCCGAGGGAGCACCTTGATGTCTGGGGACAGGAGAACGTTGGTGGCCTCCACCAGGATGAGGACAAGCACGGTGAGGCCCGAGGCCACCGCAGCCCCCAGCAGGGCTGTGAAGACGGGTTTCTTCCAGGACCACCCCATGGTGGGGCCGGGCTGCTCCTGGGGGGGTGGGGACACCCCGACTCCATGTGCTGCCCTGCCCGCCCCCCAGAGGCAGGCTCTCCCCGCAACTCTCGAGCCCCGGCCCTGGCGGGCCCCTGGCCCCGGACACCCCCTGGGGTTCAGACGCCCCCCCGCGGGCCCGGTCACCAGCTGGGACGTGGGCGCCAGGCAGCAGGAGGCCTCGGATGGGGCACGCCGCCCCACGGGGCCCGGGACCCCATTCCAATGCCACTGCCGGGCCAGCGTGGCCCTCTATGGCCTCCGCGGGTGCCCTGGCAGAGCTGCCGCCCCACGTCCCCTGCCTCACGCCCCATGGGCCCCCACCTCCTGCTGCCACCCCCAGCGGTGGCCTGCGCCCACCCAGGACTCCGCCTCCTCTCGGAGGCCTCCAGACTCTCCCAGTGGGTCTCCGGCCCGGGTGGCCACCTGGAGACTTGCCAAGGGGCCACGTGTGGACCCATCGTGAGGCCGGCCGTGGTCCCAGAAGCCCCTCCACCGGGGAGGCCTCGGGGCTTCTGGACGAGGACAGCTGGGATCTCTTTGAACCTCCAAACTTAGGTCTCTCCAGTCTGACCTGGAAACATCTTGGCTGGCCCCAGGTGACCCCGGCAGGCCCAGGTGCGAGGCCAGTGCCTCCCACTCAGTGTTGAGGCTTCTGCTGCCTCCTCTTCCTGGAGGCCCGGTAAGGAGTCTCAGTGTCAAGCTTCCCCAGGCCTGGCCGTGGACACAGCATCGCTGGGTGGCCACAGCATCACACCAGGCTCCACTGCCCAAGGGACTGGCCACTGCCAGACACGGCCCTGAGGTCTCAGCACCTTGAGGCCCATGTGTCCCCCAAGAAGGCCAGCACCTGGTGTGTCGCATCCACACCAAGGGCGGGCGGGGACGGCTGTGCGCCCATCCTGGGCTACTGCAGGTAAACGGACACTCTGGGAGGGTCAGCATGCAGTTCTGGGTGTGTCGGGAGGGGGATACAAGCCCATTTTCAGGATGGAGGACTGAGGCCCAGAGTGGACAGGTGACCTGCCCAGGCCCCAGCCAGCATCCAGCCACCGATCGCCTCATAGCGACAAACCGGTGACGGCAGGAGCCAGGACACAGGGACCGCCCACCGACACCCCACCTCAGAGGATGCGGCAACCTGAGACCCTTGGTCTGACTACCAGACAGGCAGGCAAGGAGGGTGCGAGAGCCCCCCAGACGGGAAACCCCCCAGAAGAGGACAGACCCTCAGACCAGCACCACCCTGCTCAGACCAGGACAGCCCTCAGACTGTCACAGAGCCCCTCAGGCCAGTACAAACCCTCTCAGACCAGGACAGGCCCCCTCAGGCCAGCGCAGCGCCCCTTGGGCTCCTCACCTGGGCCGCAGTCCGCCCGTGGTAGCAAGGAAGCTCTGCCTGGGGCGTCCGTCCGCACCTGCCGTCCAGCCTCTGCCGTCCCCCAGGCAGTCCCCGCCCACCCGACCTGGGTCCACCACGCAGTAGCAGCCGCGGGCGGGGCGCTGTCCTCACGCTGTCCACCTGACAGCAGCTGGCAGCTGCCACCCAGGTGCCCTCCCACCCATGGGCCCTGCGCCAGTGTGAACCCCTGCCGTGTGGTCTCGGGCAGGCCTCCAGGGAAGTCGGGGAGGGAGGGCAGGTCTCAGGCTGACCTCAGGGCTGCCCTGGAGATGTGGCAGGAGGGGAGGCGCTCCGCTGGCTCCCTGCCCCACCCCGCCGGCCACGCCTCTCCCCTCCAGGTGGCCACGCCCCTCCCGGACTTTGTCCTTCCCCACCTTCTCGGGTTCCGGCTCCAGCCAGTTGAGTCAGGTGACCTGAGACCTAAGGCCAGGGTACAGGCAGGGCCGTGGTCCCGAGAGGGCGCCCTCTGGCCTCTTGGCTGCTGGCTGTCTTTTTTTTCTTTTTCTTTTTTTTTT
>NW_007059673.1:16207-23339 GCF_000164805.1 Carlito syrichta
GACCCCACCGGCTCAGGCAATCCACTCACCTCAGCCTCCCAAAGCGCGGGATGACAGGCTGAGCCACCGAGCCTGGCTGCTGCTGGCTGTCTTAAACCACGGGGTGACAGGCATCGATCCATGGCGTCGCCACAGTCAGGACCTCTTGTCCTCCCAGCCTCGCCCCCCCTCAGCCCTCTGCTGCCAAGCTCCCCTGCCCCACCCCCACGCCTCCCGGCCCCAGCAGCTTGCTGACCCACCATCTGCTGAGGGCCTGGGTGTTTCCACCCTAAGCCAAAATAAAAATGCTGAACCCCAACCGACTGGACCCCTCTGAGCCAAGGGAAGCCTGGAAACTAAATCCCAGGCCACGCTGGGAAAGGACGTCCGACTCCTTATGCCCCTCCCTTGCGGAATTCAGGTCCAAGTGACCAGCATCAACCAAAAACTGGGGCCATAAGACCGACGGGCAGACTGGCCATAGACCCAAAGTCCAGCATCACCTGGCAGGCAGCAGGTCTCAACGGAAAGCCAAGCATTTCGCCCCAAAACACGTTTTCGTGACTTTTTTTTTTTGAGTTGGAGTCTCACTCTGTTGCCCAGACTGGAGTGCAGTGGCCGCTCCAGGCCACCGCAGCCTCGACTGCTGGGCTCCAGTGATCCTTCCGCCTCAGCCTTCCGAGTAGCTGGAACTACAGGCGCGCGCAACCACGCCCAGCTCATTTTGATTTATTGTAGAGATGAGGTCTCACCAAGTTGCCCAGGCGGGTCTTGAACCCGCGGGCTCAGGCAGTCCACTCACCTCAGCCTCCCAAAGGCGCAAGATTCCAGGCTGAGCCACTGAGCCTGGCTATCTGTGACATATTTTGAAGTGACCCTGACCAGCTGACTCTTGGGGAATTTGCATCTGTGAGAATCTCCTTTCCTGTCACCTGGATGTCGAGAACCTTGGCTTCAAACCCTGCCCCAAGTGTCCCTTTCTGCTGATTTCTGTTTCAGCCAGCCGCCACTCGGAGACTCTCTGAATCCACCTCTGATCCATGAGCCCCCGCCTGGAAATGTCCTGCCTTTCTGGCCCAACGTGTGAACCTCACATGTGCTTCCCTATGGGGTTTTTGCTTGTAACTTGCGTCTCCATAAAGGTATATAGCCGAGCTGTAATTCAACCACCTTGGGCACGTGCTCTCAGGCCCTCTTGGGCTTGTGCCATGGGCCTTGGCCACTCCACTCATCTTTGGCTCAGAATAAAGCTCTTCAAATATTTTACAGAATTTGCCTTTTTCATCACACCACGCTTGGCCGCGTAGAGGTGTAGGAACATTTAGGGGCGAATGCCAGGGGCACACCAGGAGGCGTCCCTGGTTTGTGTGGGGAGGTGGCATGTGACTTGATTCTGGCACGAGGGACCCAACTGTCTGCACCCCACCCGCATCTGACATCACAGATTTTTAATTCTCGCCCGTCTGAGTGTGAGGTCTCCACAGCAGCACACTGTGCGTTCAAGCTGCATTTCCCGATGCCGGGTGATGCTGACGACCAAGACAAGGGGCTGAGGCAGGCACCCCGATCGATCGGGTTTTATTGAGCCAGCTTGAGGGCACACCCAGGAAAATGTGAGTCACAGCTGCAGCTGTGGCTGTTTTTCCAACAAAGTTCTTGGGAGGCTTGGCATGCACTTGTGTTTCCCAGGGGGCGGGGGCTGCAGCGAGATAAACGGCTACACACTTGAGAGATTTCGTTCGTGTCCAGTCAGCCTTCACTTGACGCGAGATGAGGCGAACCCTCGAAGAAGGAAGTGGAGGACGCAGACATCTCAGGGAAGAGCGAGGGAATGATTGCTCGCGCCTCTGCTCTCTACCGGGAAGACAAGCCCACATCAACGAGCTCGAGGGGGCTGGCTTCTGTTGAATTCTCAGGAAGGAAAGCTGGTCATTGAGGAAGCGAGCAGCTGAGGGTTGTCCAGCCTCCATTGCCGTCACGGCTGGGAACTCAGCTTCCAAGGTTTTTTCTAGAGGACAGGGGATCTGCTCGATCCGCGGGGGGCTAAGAGATTTTTTGTTTTTTTGTTTTGTTTTGCTTGAGTCGGGGTCTCACTCCGTCACCCGGGCTGGTGTGCAGGGGCACGCTCACAGCTATTGCAGCCTGGTCCTGCTGGGCTCAGGCAGTCCTTCCCCGTCAGCCTTCCAAGTAGCTGGAACCGCAGGTGCGTGCCACCACACCTGGCTAGTTTTTTTATTTTTAGTGTACAGATGAGGTCTCATCACATTGCTGAGACTGGTCTCAAATCCCTTAGCTCAGGCAATCCTCTTGCCTCAGCTCCCACAGTGTTGGGATTACAGGCTGAGCCACCGCTTCCACTCTAGAGTTTTATTTTTATTTCTCAATGTCGAGCATCTTTCCATGCACTTCTTTGGCATACCTTTATCATAACTCTTTGGTTAAGTGCCACCTCTTTTTCATTTAAAACTAGGCTTGTCTGTTTCAATGTTTAGAGAATTCTTTGTATATTCTATATACGAGTCCTTTCTCGTGTATGTGGCTTGCAAATATTTTCTTCCAGTCTGTAGCTTATCTTTTCATTAACAGCGTGTGTCACAGAGCAAATAATAAAATTTCTGATAAAATCTGATTACTCGATCTGATCTTTTATGAATTATGTTTTTCATGTCATTACTAAGAACTCTGCCTAACCCTGGGTCATGAAGGTTTCCTTTTCCTAAAAGTTTTGTAGCTTTATGTTGTATATTTAGATCTATGATCCATTTTGAATCAATCTTTGTATAAGATGGGACATTTAGGATAACATCCATTTTCTTTGCCTTTGAATGACCAATTGTTCCAATACCATTTGTTGAAAAGACCATCCTAGCCGGGCTCAGTGGCTCAGCCTGTAATCCCGCGCCTTTGGGAGGCTGAGGTGAGTGGATTGCCTGAGCCCGCGGGTTTGAGACCCGCCTGGGCAGCGAGACCTCATCTGTACAATAAAATAAAAATATCAGCCGGGCGTGGTAGCGCATGCCTGTAATTCCGGCTACTCAGAAGGCTGAGGAGGAAGGATCGCCGGAGCCCAGCAGGTCGAGGCTGCGGTGACCGGGAGCGGCCACAGAACTCCAGTCTGGGCGACCGAGTGAGACTCCAACTCAAAAAAAAAAAAAAAAAAGTCACCCCAAGCCGGGCTCGGTGACTCAACCTGTAATCCCACGCCTTTGGACGGCTGAGGTGAGTGGATTTCCTGAGCCCGCGGGTTCGAGACCTGCCTAAGCAATTTGGCGAGACCACATCTCTACAATAAATCAAAAAATTAGCCGGGCATGGTAGCACGCATCTGTAATTCCAGCTACTTGGAAGGCTGAGGCGGAAGGATCGCCAGAGCCCAGCAGGTCGAGGCTGCGGTGGCCGGGAGCGGCCACTGCACTCCAGTCTGGGCGACTGAGTGAGACTCGAACTCAAAAAAAAAAAAGAGTCACCCCACTTCTTTTTCAAAATTCTTTTAGCTCTTCGAGTTCCTCCGCCCTTCCACATAAACTTTATAGCCAACCTATCTATATCTGCAAAAAACAATGTCCTAATATCGTAACAATTTTTAGTTTTGCAATCCGTGAACAAAACTTATGTCTCTCCATTTATTTAGGATTTAGGTCTTTAACTTTTTTTTTTTCCCATCAGCATTTTTTGGTTTTTAGAGTACAGATGCATGTTTTACTAGACTTACGCCTCAGTATTTCATTTTCAGGGGAGCTATTGTAAATGGTATTGTTTTTAAATTAAGTATTCAACTATTCACCAGTAGTATAGAAAAATATGATTTGTTTGTGTGTTGACCTTGTATCCTGTGACCTTACTAAGTTCACTCATTGGTTCTAGGAATTTGTGTGTGGATTTCCTGCAATTTTTGACAGAGACAAACGTGGTATTTGCAAGTAAGACGGTTTCGTTTGCTCCTCTCCAATCTGCCTTTTATTTATTTTTCGTGCCTTATTGCACTAAGACTTTCAATAGTATGTTGAGTAGGAAGAGTAAGAATGGACGTCTTTGCCTTGTTCCCAATTTTGAGGGAAAAGCTTTCAGTCATTCATGATTAGGTATGATGCTCATTGTGGGTGTTACATCAGTGCCTTTTATCAGGCTGAGGAAGTTCCTTTCTAGCCCTAATTTGCTGAGAAGTTTTCATCATTTGGATGCTGTGCTTTGTCAAATGTTTTGTCTTCAACTACTGATACGTTCATATGGTTTCTATCCTTTAGCTTCTCAACACAGCAGATGACATTGATTGAATTGAATCAGTTGATTGATTGGATATTGAACTGGCCTTTCATTCCCAAAATAATCTCGGCTGGCGTGGTGCATGATCTGCTTTCTATATTTGTTGCCGGACTTGATTTACGAACACGTTCAGTCCTCATCACTTGTGGACCCGGTGTGTGTCTGCAAATTCAGTGACCCCACATCCACACGTGCAGTGCGATCCCAGTCACTGATGGACACGGCCAGATCACATGTAGGGGTTAGCGACACGCACATTCCCAGCTGAGGACAAACGAGGAGAGGCTATGCTGTCTTGCTTCAGTGCTCGCACTGTAAGCAGGTGTCCTTTCTGCAGTCAGTTTAGTGCTGTGCTTCACACTTTTGTGGTCTATCTCGGGGATTTCACTGTTTTATTGTGTGTGTTTGGCTTTTTCGGTATTTTAGAAAGCAGGATTTATTGTGAAGACAGAAAAGCTCCCACAGTGGGAGGGCACCCGAAGGGGTTGCCAGATTTCACTGTCTTAAATGGCCCCCAAGGCTAGTGCTGAAATGCTGCCTACGTTTCCTAAGGGAAGAAAACTGATGAGCCTAGCAGAGAAAATATGTGTGTAGGCCGGGCTTGGTGGCTCAGCCTGCCATCCCAGTACCTTGGGAGGCCGGGACCAGTGGATTACCTGAGCATGTGGGTTCGAGATCAGCCTGGGCAACTTGGCGAGTCCTCGTCTCTACAATCAGTCAAAAATGAGCTGGGCATGGTAGCGTGCACCTATAGTTCCAGCTACTTGGAAGGCTGAGGCGGAAGAATCCCTGGAGCCCAGCAAGTTGACGCTGGGGTGGCTGTGAGTGGGCCACTGCACTCCAGCCTGGGTGACAGAGTGAGAATCCAACTCAAAAAAACAGAACAAAACAGAAAAACAGAAAATCCATGTGTAAGACAAGTTCACTCATGCATGAGCTATAGGGCCATTGGTGGTGAGCTCAATGTTAATGAAACAACAATATACATTAAAAGATATGTCTTTAGACAAAAATACACATAAACTGAGGTTTTGTCTTGCTAAGTTGGAAAAGTGTGGTGACCAGAGTCCTGGAGGACCCTGACTTCATATTTCCCCAAAAGCAGGGTGACATATTCACTAGTTCAGGGTTTGCAGCTATGTATGCCATGGCTGTGAATGTCATAGCTGTATATGACATGGCTGCCACGGTTCACAAAGCTCAGATGTATTTGTTGAGGATCTTGACAGCTGTTCACAAGCATTTGCAGCCTTCTTTTTTTTTTTTTTTTTTTGAGTTGGAGTCTCACTCTGGCGCCCAGGTGCCCGGGCTGGAGTGCAGTGGCCCGCTCACGACCACCCCAGTGTCAACTTGCCGGGCTCCGGCAATCCTTCCACTTCAGCCTTCCAAGTAGCTGGAACTACAAGAGCACGCACCATAGCTGGCTAATTTTTTTTTTAATTGTAGAGATGAGGTCTCACCAAGTTGCCTAGACTGTTCTTGAACCTGCAGGCTCAAGCAATCCCCTCACCTCGGCCTCCCAAAGTGCTGGGATTACAGACTTGAGCCACCATGCCTGGCCTGCAGTTTTCTTTTTTAGTCCAGGTTTCTGCATGGGGATAATGCTGGGCTTGTCAAATGAGTTTAGAAGTCACTTTTCTTTTCTTTTCTGGAAGGGATTTGAAGACTTTATGTTACATTTCTTCTTTAAATATTTTGTATAATTTGGCAGTGAAGCCATCAGAGCCTGTACTTTTTTTTTTGAGTTGGAGTCTCACTCTGTCGCCCAGTCTGGAGTGCAGTGGCCGCTTCCGGCCACCGCAGCCTCAACCTGCTGGGCTCCGGCGATCCTTCTGCCTCAGCCTTCCGAGTAGCCGGAATTACAGGCATGCGCTACCACGCCCAGCTGAGTTTTTGATTGATTGTAGAGATGAGGTCTCGCTGCCCAGGTGGGTCTCGAACCCGCGGGCTCAGGCAATCCACTCACCTCAGCCTCCCAAAGGCGTGGGATTACAGGCTGAGCCACCGAGCCCGGCTCAGAGCCTATACTTTTAAGGAAAGTGTTTACAAATTCAATTTATTTAATAGGTAGAAGATTGTTCAAGTTATCTGTCTCATGAGTTTTGGTAGTTTGTGGCTTTCAAGGAATTGGTCCATTTCACCTCAGTTATCAAATTCATGAGAATATAATTACTCATCGTCTTTCCTTGTTCTCCTTTTAATGTCTGTGGGGTCTGTAGTGATAGCCCTTCTCATTCTTCATACTGGTAATTTATGCCTGCTCTATTTTATTTATTTTTTGCCAGTGTTGCTAGAGGTTGGTCAATTTTATGTTTTTATTTTTGTCTTTAAAAAAAAAAATCTCAGCTGGGTGTGGTAGCGCGCGCCTGTAGTTCCAGTTACTTGGAAGGCTGAGGCGGAAGGATCGCCAGAGCCCAGCAGGTCGAGGCTGCGGTGGCCGGGAGCAGCCACTGCACTCCAGTTTGGGTGACAGAGTGAGACTCCAACTCAAAAACATAAAAAAAAAAAAAAAAATCTAAGGTTCCTTATTGGCCCTGCTTCCATGAGTGGCCAAGACCAAGGGGAAAAAGAGAGGAACCAGCCGGCATGGGGAGGGGTCATCTCCACAACATTCCATTTGTACACACAAGGAAACAGACAAGCACAGAGTCACTCTGCGGCTAGACGCTGGCAGCATGGGAAGAGGGAGGAACAGGTGGGGAGTAGGGGTTTTGTTAAAAACAACACAGGCCCCTCCAACCGGTCTGCTCCAACCCAGGGAGAATCAAGATCAAAAGTGGTCTGGGAAGGCCGAACCATCAGGGCTGGAGGGAGAGAGAGCCAGGGGTGGGGCCTGTCTGGCAACTGGGGTGAAGGCTCACCCGCCCGCTGCTGGGATCCCCCCAGCCCC
>NW_007059673.1:23359-28820 GCF_000164805.1 Carlito syrichta
AGCCCCTCCGATGGGGTAGGAAAGGGGCAGCCTGCAACCCCGAGAGCTGGTCTGGGGCTGCCAGACGCTCCAGGCAGGGGCCCGGAAGGGGCTCATCAAGGCCCGCCTTCCAGGGAGAGGACAGCGCTGCCCCCCAGCTGCTCGGCCAGGGTGCTTGCAAGCCATGCGTGATCCCCGTCGGCTTCTTCTTGTGGGCGTCCTTGGAGCTGGTGTCAAGCATTTTGCTCGTGAGGGGCGCACCTTCAGACAACCTTCAGGGGCCCAGACGGGAAACACCAGGGCCCCCTTCTTGCTCTCCTTGGCCTCAAAGTTGCATCAGCAGCAGTCCTGGTCCGACAGCATCTTGACAAAGGGGGCATAGGGTCATCGCCGTCTGGCCACATCACCTACCAGGACCCTGTCCTCCTCCAGATGTTCTCCTTGTCCTCACTCAAGCAGAAGAGCGCTGCCTCCTTGTGCTTCTTACCTCCTCTGGTGTTGAAGATGTGCACACCTTCATGTCACCGAACAACTTGAGGACGCCACCGGAGACAGCCATGCCAGAGGCCATGCTTCCAGAAGCAAAGAGGAGAGATGGTGAGGAGAGCCCGAGAACAGGACAGCACTGCAGCTGCGACCAGGATCCGACAGGTTGGTTGATTTTACGGACCATTTCAAAGAACTAGCTTTTTGCTTCATATTTTTGCTATTGGTTTTTGAAATATCTTAAGTCTGCTCTTACAGGCATTTCCTTTCTTCTGCTTGATTGGGGCTTGCGTTACTCTTCCTTTTCCGGTTTCTTGAGGTGGAAGATTAGATAGCTGATTTGAGAAACTTCAGTTTTTCTATGTAAGCATTTGTGCTATAAATTTCCCTTGAAGCTCTGCATTGGCTGCATTTCTCAATTTTTGATATGTCATGTCTTCATGTTACCCAGTTTAAAATATTTCTTAAATTTCCATGGGACTTCCTCTTTGATCTATGGGTTATTTAGGTTTTGGGCTAATTTCCAAGGGATTGAAGATTTTTCTGCCATCTGTTATTATATCTAATTTCATCATGTCAGAGAATATAGTTTGTATGATTTTGATTGTTTTAGATTTGCTAAGCCTTTTTTTTTTTTTGAACGAGGATACGGTTTATCTTGGTATATGTTTCATGTGCCTTTGAGACTATATGGTTTGCTGTTGTTGAGTGAATGTCTTGTCAACGTAATCATGTCTGGTTGGCTGGTGTTATTCAGCTATTTCACATCCTTGTTGATTTTCTGTCCCCCAGTCTATCTTCTTGCTTACTCAGAGATGAATACTGATGCCTCCTGCTGTAATTGTGAATGTGTCTCTCTTCTCAGTTCTGTCAGCTTTTGCTTCAAATGTCTTGAAGCTCTGTTGTTAGGTGCATACCCTTAGAATGGTTATGTCTTCTTTTTTTTCTTTTTGAGTCGGAGTCTCACTCTGTTGCCCAGGCTGGAGTGCAGTGGCACACTCACAGCCACCCTGGCATTGACCCCACTGGGCTCCAGGGATCCTTCCAAGTAGCCGGAACTACAGGCGCACGCTACCATGCCTGGCTCATTTTTTTTTTAATTGTAGAGACGGGGTCTCACCAAGTTGCCCAGGCTGGTCTTGAACCTGCGGGCTCAGGCAATCCACTCGCCTCAGCCTCCCAAAGTGCTAGGATGACAGGCTGAGCCACCAAGCCTGGCCGGTTATGTCTTCTTGACGAACACCCCTCTTTATTCCCAGGAATTTTCTTTACTCTGAAATCAGCTTTGTGTGGTGCTAACGTAGCCACTCCCATTCTCTTTTGACTAGTATTTACACAGTACATGATTTTCCACCCTGCTATTTTTAATCTACTTATATCATTAAATTTGATTTCAGGCGTCTGGCCTCCAGAGCTGTGAGGAAGAAAATTTCCGTCGTGCGAGTCGCCCAGCCTGTGGTATGTGGTTACGACAGCCCTCGCACAGTCATGCACGCCGTCGCTCGAATCCGCTTCGGCTGCTCTCAAGATGTTTTCGGCTTCCAGCACTTCGACCGTTATGCGTCTGGGCGCGGAGGTCCTCAGGTTCATCCTGCGTAGGGATGCCTCCGTCTCTCAGTCGGCAGGCGGGTCCCTTCCGCCAGGCGTGCGCGGCTTTGGTCGCCACTGCTTCGGGCGTTTCTCAGCGCCACATCTTCCCTCTGCTTCGGAGCTCCACAGACACAACCGTCACGCCTTTCCTTGCCCCGTGGGCCCATCTGTTCTTCCAGTCCTCACTGCTCAGATCGGGCAGGCTCCGTGAGCCGGCTTCAGGGCCACCTCGTTCCCCCGTCGCCTCTGTTCTGCTACTCAGTCTGCTTGGCGGAGGTTTTCGGTTTTTTGATTCTGGTTTGTTTTTCGGTTCTACACTGGCCCGTGCTTCTCGTCTCTCCCATGTCCCTGCTGGTGCGTCTACTCTGATACCTCAGGACCTCACAAGGGCTCATCCGATCCCTTTACGGCCATCGTTTCGAAGTCTGCCCCATCACTTCCACGCCCCGTCTTCTGCCCTGGGGGCCAGCGGAGGGGCCTCTCCCTGCTGGTCAAGGTCGGCACAGTTCTCTGAGCGCCAAGTACTTCTGGGGTCGCGCTACTTTGAGTCTTACTTTGTGAGACTTGGGGTCTTGCTCCCAGCCGATCAGGAAGGTTGGCTTTTTAGCTCCAGCCTCAGCGGGCTGTGGGCCAAGGTCAGCGTCCTTCTCCAAGGGTTTGGGACGCTGCCTGGTCTGGCCGCATGCCCGCCCCCCAGTGGCGGGGCCGGAAAGGACAGTTCTGCCTCTGGTGAGTTATCGTGAGACGTGCGCGCGTGTACACACACACACACACACACACACACACACACACACACACACACACGCCTGGGCAGGGGATGGGGCCCATAACCCCTCCGGGTGGTTTCAGGCACTTTCCAGCTCCCTGGCTCCCCAGACCTCCCTTCCCAGCCCTCAAGCCGGAAGGAGGGGGTGACAGGACAGAGGCGAGGGAGACGTGCTGGGTGGGAGAGGAGCCGACCCCAGTGCCTGCAGGCGCCAGCACAGGGGCCGGGACGCTGGGGCCCATCCTGCCCTTTGCAGAGGCCGGTCTTGTGTCTTCCTCTCTCCTCCTCCAAGCAGGGAGCGCCAGCCGCCACGGCTCTTCACACTCCAGTTATACCTGCTCATCCTTCCCTCCTTGTGGGGGTTGCTTTGCTGCTTTCACAGCACAAGAGTCATGCCTGCTGCCCTCACGCACGCCCACGCCCTGCCGGGGCGGGATGCCCCCGTGCACCCCCCACACCTGGGTCTGTCCTCTCCAGGTGGCTGCTCTGCCGGCGCACATCTGGGTCCCAGGGCGGCCCTGGGCGACCCTGCAGGGTTGTGGGGCTAAGCCTGGACACGAAGGGCAGGGCGCCCACTCTCTCTGCCCCCGAGAGAGCGAGGCGGCCGGGTGCGGGGCGGAGCAGGACAGATGGGCGAGCCCCAGGCACCCAGGCCTTCTGGGTCAACATGAGGCGTGTCCAGGCAGGTGGACGCGAGACACTGCTTACCAGTTGGCAGCATGACCTGGTTGCTTCAAGCCGATGGCATCTGTCCTCCCCCTTCGCCCGAAGTCTGTGAGCAACCTGCTCCGTCCCCAGGACGGCAGCCCCCCATCCACCTGGTCACACCTGGATTAGTGGGCACTACACAGCGGGCAGTGGACATTCTCACAGAGGCTGGGGCCCAGCGGGCACACAAGCTTATCGATTATGGTTTTTTTTTTTTTTTGAGTTGGAGTCTTACTCTGTTGCCCAGACTGGAGTGCAGTGGCCGCTCCTGGCCACCGCAGCCTCAACCTGCTGGGCTCCAGCGATCCTTCCGCCTCAGCCTTCCAAGTAGCTGGAACTACAGGCGCGTGCTACCACGCCCGGCTAATAATTTTTTGATTTATTGTAGAGATGAGGTCTTGCCAAGTTGCCCAGGCGGGTCTCGAACCCGCAGGCTCAGGCACTCCACTCACCTCAGCCTCCCAAAGGCGCGGGATGACAGGCTGAGCCACTGAGCCCGGCTGATTACGCTTATACTAAAAGCCTTTGGCCATCCACTGGACATGCCCTGCATGTTCACAGGCACAATGTGTTCATTTCTTAGTTCTTACCCAGCCTGGGCAACTTGGCGAGAGCTTGTTTCTACAACGCATTAAGAAAATTAGCCGGGCATGGGGGCACACGCCTGTAACTCCAGCCACTTGGGTGGCGGAGGTGGAAGGCTCGCCAAAGCCCAGCAGGTTGAGGCTGTGGTGGCCGGGAGCGTGCTCCTGCACTCCAGCCTGGGCAACAGTGAGGCTCCAGCTTGAAAAAACAAGAAGCAAGACACAAAAGCTCTTGCCAAGCCAGCATTCACGGGAAGCCGGCTGCCGCTTCCCTCGGCGGGGTGGAGACTGCCTTCGCGGAGCATCGGCCGCCGTCTCCCCGGGGACCCTCTTCCGCCTTCGCACATCTTGCCCTGCCGGGCTTTGTCTTTCGCGGCCTCCGCACAAGCTGAGTGTGAAGGGCCCCAGCGCTTCCCTCCTCCGCTTGTGTCGCCAAGATCTCCTTCCGGACTGTCGGGTGCCGCCCATTTTCGAGTTTCAGTTGAGGCAGGGCAGGCAGGGGCTGGAGTGGCCCGAGCCTGCCTTGGCACCGCCCCCATGCCCTGCCCGTCAGCCTCGGAGCGTGGCCACCCCCTCCCTGTTTGGTGCTGGGTTCGTGCTGGGGCCTTGCAGGCTTGGGATGTCACTTTGGTCAGGGGCATGGGAGTGCCACCTCACGGCCACACGGAAGACCTCCCGCCCTGCCTGCCTGCCAGGCCTGAGCCTACAGAGACAGAGGCGGGCAAGGTGGCGTCCTGTCCCTGCCAGCGGGCCCACCCGTGAGTTGTTTCAGGCTTACAGGTTCAGGACCACAGACACTTTGGTGTGCCTTCTGAGCCGACAACGTGCGGCGTGTGATCACAGGCTGTCCGGCTTGGAGGGAGCCACCCGTGGCCTGCACGGTGGCGTCAGCAAAAGCCAGGCAGTGGTGACCTGATGCGTGGCCCCCACTCCCGCCAGGACCGTCCGGAACCCCTGGGAGCAGCAGAGGCGGCTACCGGGCGGCGTGACCCCAGCACCCAGGGCCTCCACCCGCCGGGCCCTGCCCACGCTGCGCCCAGGCCACCCCACCCTGAGTGGTGGCGAACGGGCCCAGCTGTGACCTGCCGCTTCAGCTCCCACCCGGGAAAGGAACCACCCGACAATGTGGGCCTGACTGACCCTGGGGACGCCTGCGGCTGAGCCATCTGGCCCTGCGTCTCCCCTGGCCTTTAGCTGACCACACACACGGGCGGACTGAGGGCGGGCAGCCCTCTGCTGGTTCCCGGAGCGGGTGGAGGCGGCAGGGGACAGCCTGTCTGCTCTCGCCGCCAGACCCCTCGGCCCCTTCCACAGCCACCCCCGCCCCCACCCGCTCTGGGAGCCCCCC
>NW_007059673.1:29043-31748 GCF_000164805.1 Carlito syrichta
ACCTCGCCATCCGGGGCCCAGCCCCAGCCCCAGCAGCCCCCGCCAAGCCTCAGGCCCCGGCGGGGGACAGGGCTCCAGACCACGGCAGCCAGTGAGAGCCGACTTGGCGGCAGCGACAGGAGCGGGTGGGCATGAGGGGCTGGGGTGGGCTCTGCTGGGGCGGCCTCCGCCAGGATGGGAGGCTTTGCCCTTCCCTCCTGCGGCCCAGCCCTGTCCCAGGGTAAGCGGGGGTGGGGCGCGGCAAGAGGAGAGAAGTGAAAGCACAGACTAGCAGAGACTCAGCCCGTGGAGGCAGAGCCAGCCGGGCCGCCCGGCGACGCCAGCCCACACAGACGGGCCGCCCCGGTGCTGGTGATAATACGGCAGGGACGAGCGGGGTGCAGGGGGCCCGGACACACACTGGACGCTGGGCCGGCTGCCTGTGCCACAACTAACAGCACAGGCCTAGCTAGGAACTAGGAATGCTGCTTCCCTTTGAATTGTCTCGGGGGTGTAGAAAATTGCACTTATTTCCATGGACCCCGGGGAGGGATTCCCAGCGCTGCAGCCTCTGGGCGGGCTTGAGCAGGGCAGCGCCGGGCCGGGGGCAGCCTGCGGCCCGTGGGTGCAGCAAGGACCAGACCCCACGGGAGACCTGAGCAACGTCCGAGGGTGCCCTGAAGCGGGTCTGGGCGGGACCAGGGCCGCGCAGCCCTGAGTGGCACGAGGCAGCCCAGCCCCGAGTCCCCCGGTCCGTGGTGGCAGACGGCGGCCCGTGCCGCTCACAGGACGTCGTCCAAGTCCAGCAGCTTCGAGTGCTGGCGGCTCTTCCACAGACGGTACAGCCGGAAGTCAAAGTAGGTCTCGATCATCTGCTTCCCTGGGCAGGAGAGGGCGAGGCCAGGAGGCTCAGGCCAGTGGCCCCCATGGCCGGCCTGCCTGGCCCCAGAGCGGTAGCCCACTGTGCTAACCCACCTTGGGCCGACAGCTCCAGGGGGGACTCGAAGGTGACCCTGTACGGAGTCATGAGGGTCCTGAGGTTCTGGAACAGCTGAACGACAGCGGGCCGTGAGTCCGGAGGGGAGGGCGGAGCGGGAGACGGCAGCAGGGCCCCCCCCCAGGCTCCTGCAGACCAGGCTGGGGCACAGGGGCTTTCCCCGGGAAGAAAGAGCAGGAGGAGGAGTGTGCCAGGAAAAACGGGGTCCCACCTGTCCCTGGGCCTGGGGTCCCTGCCCGCTGAGTATGCATCGCCATACCTTCTCCCCGTTGGGGTTCCCCAGAATGTAGCAGCCCATGATGTGGACGACGTTGGGCTCCGGGTTCACTTTGCTCATCAAGCGGCTCAGCCGCTTCCAGAAGCTGGAGGGGAGGGGCGGGCTCAGGGGGGCTCCAGGCCAGGTCCCTCGGTCCCCAGGTTGGGGGGGGACAGTCGCGGGGGGCCTCCAGCCCAGGTCACCCGTGCCCAAGGCAGGTCCGGGGCCTCCCAGTCAGGTTCCTCAGTCCCCGGGGTGGGGATGGGCAGGTCCAGGGGGCCCCAGGCCAGGTCCCTGGGGTGGGAAAGGGAGGAGCAGGAACCCAGCTGCACAAGGAGGCATCACTGCGGGAGGGGCACATGGGCCAAGCCTCTGCCTCCAGCCCTCCCTGCCCAGGCACCCCGCCTCTCACTGGATCATGTCTTCCTCCTTCTCCACTTTGGCAAAGGTGGCCACCTTGTTCTTGAGCAGATAGAGGTGCCCCGGGCCTCCCTGGAAGAGGTCTTGGTCAGGCCTCCAGGGGTGTCCAGGTGTGCTCGTGCCCCCTGCATGCACATGCACACGCACACATCCAGCGTCCCCTGCTGGCTACCGGCAGGAGCAGCCAAGCCCTACCTGGCAGAAAATCAGCATCTTCCAGATCTTGGCACCCTTGTGGTAGATGCTCAGCTTCTTCTCAATCTCCTCTGCGAAGAGGAGAGCACCATGGCCCACCCAGCCTCAGGGGACCCCAGCGTGTCCACCCAGCCCGGGACCAGCAGACGGGGGGGGGTTGGCCGGACACATACCCAGGATGTCCTCGAATGTCGCGTGCTCATGGTCCTGGGGACAGACACGGGCCACAAGGCCACGTCAGAGCCCTCAAGACGACACCCCACCAGCCCTTGGGACCAGAGGGTGGAGCTGAGCTGAGAGCATCACAGGGCCCAGCACAAGCACAGAGGAGCGTCTGAACGGCAGGGATGCAGGAGGAGGGCAGGGCAGGGCAGGGGCACTCACGTAGAGGATGGGGATGATGGAGGGGTCATCCCGGCGGATGATGGTGGGGATGTACTCGGCCTTGGGCACCTTCGAGGAGATAAGCTGCAAGAGGGCGGGGAGCTCAGTGGCTTCCAGACCTGCCCCGGGGCCTCCCGACTCCGCCTCCTGGAGCCCCGCCCCCAGGCAGCCCGAGGAGGCCGCACAGCCTGGAGGGGCTCCCTGGGGTCTGGGCCTCACCATGACCTTGGGTGGCAGGAAGCCCTCAGTGCTGCAGGCCACGGCCTCCAGACTCTTTTCCGTTTCCCAGTCCAGGTCCTCAAAGGCCTCGTCCAGCGTGCAGTGCGAGCTCTGCAGGTCGCTGCCTGAAAGGCAAGGGGTCACCAGGACGGCATTCCTGGCAGCACCCCGTCCCCCGAAAGCCACGTCCTGGAGGGTCTTGGGGTGGGTGGGAGGACCCTGCGGAGATCTCTGCCAACCCCGCAGGACTGGCCA
>NW_007059674.1:0-2076 GCF_000164805.1 Carlito syrichta
ACAGACTGAGCCACCGAGCCCGGCTATCTGCCTCTTTCTTATAGGGCACATGTGATTGCACGCAGGACTCATCTGGATAATCCGTGATAAGCTCCTGTTCTCAAGATCGTTCCAACTACGTATTTTGCCCTAACAGACAATATTTATCTTTTGCCATAAAAGGAGTACAGTACTCACAGGTTTGGGGATTAGGAAGTGAATATATCACAGAAAAGGGTGCATTTTTCTCCTGCCTACCCCCAAGGACCTGCAGCAGCCAATAACACTGCCTGTAACTGAAGGGCCTTGTGAGGAAGGCCTGTCCAGGTAATAACCACTGAGGACTGACAGCCAGGGGCTCAGAGAAGTGACGGTGGGTCTCAGGGGACACCACAGTAGACAGCTTACACCGGAGAAACAGGGAAAATGAGGTGTGGGTGGGAAATTCAGAAATGACTGAGATTTAGTTTCTACTTCACAGAATGATGGTTCATAATAGAAATTAAATTTAGCTAGAAAAATGAAATTATCACTTTTTTTTGCACTTCTGAGTACTCTGCAGTTGGATTTTGTTACATATACCCATGTATATACATACTCTCAAAACGAGCTCTTACTTATGAATACTATTTTGTTGGCTAATTTTTTTTAACTTAATAGAATCCTATAAACATATTTTCATGTCATTAAATTCTCTTGAAGTCATTGTTTTTTGATTGCCTTGAACATTCCATTGATTGAATATATAATCCTGTATGCACGCTATCTTGTGTTTTTATTTCTCTTTTGACATGACGGAAAATCAATATATTTATAAATGTTTACAAGGGTGTTATGAGAATTAACTCTACTACATGTAAAATTTGAAATTGTAGGCCAAGCGCAGTGGCTCATGCCTATGACCCCAGCACTTTGGGAGGCTGAGACAGGAGGATTGCTTGAGTCCAGGAGTTCAAGATCAGCCTAAGCCACACAGCAAGATTTCATCTCTACAAAAAATTTAAAAAATTAACCAGGCATGGTGGAATATGCCTGTAGCCCCAGCTATTTGGGAGGCTGAGGTGGAAGAATGCCCTGAGCCCAGGAGGTTGAGGCTGTGGTAAGCTGAGATTGTGCCACTGCATTCCAGCCTGGGCAACACAATGAGAACCTGGCTTGAAAAAAAAAGAGGAAGTTGAAGAAGAAGAAAGAAAGAAAAGAAATTGTAATTCATGAAATCTGAAGTCATATTTCCTTTGCCAATTTTACTTTCCTATTGTTTCTCATCACAGTGAAGGTGTTGCCTGAATGAGAAAACTGGGTTTTGCCCTCGTAACCTCCCTCTTTCTCACTCCACCCCCATCCGTATCTAATCAGTTGCCTGGGCCTGCCCGTTCTGCTTTAGAAACATCTCTGGCGTCAAGCCTCACGACCTGTCTCCCGGCTCAGGCCTTCATCATCTGTCCTCTGCACTAGGCGTCAGCCTTCTCCATGACTGTCTTTGTTAAGGTTCCCCCAAGAACAGAGCCTGAGACAAGAACTTGGGTCACGTCGTTTATATGGGGGTGATCCTGAGAGCAAACCAGGCAGACGGGACAGACGGGAAAGCGAGGGGAAAAAACAATGAAGTATATATGGGAAGGGAGCACAGTCTCCCTGAGAACCCCAGGCGGCTGTTGGGCGAAGCCCTTCTCTTCTCGGATGGAAAAGCTTGAGTGGGTGGGCAGCTGTCAGCTCGTTCCCAGCTCCTGGGGTGGTCTTGGGGGATGTCGGACAGGGTATTATGGCATCCGTGGAAATGGTCTCCTGCCTCAGTCTCCCCCTCCTGCCCTTCTCTGCCCTGCAGCTTGGAGGGGTGTTTCCGAGACACAGCATCCCAGGCGGCACCTGTGTAAAAGTGGAGAAGCAGGCAGAGGGACAGCAGGACAGAGTGTCATAGGTGGGCGCACTGCAGGCTGCAGCTTGGGTTGGAGGCAGCCTCATGTCTGAGTTCACTCCCGTGCTGAGCTGGCCTGGGCTAGAATAGGTCAGAGCTGTGTTCCAACCCCAGGACATCAGATTTTACTTGGTTCAGTCTAACCTTAGCTTCGGATGAGAAGGAGAAGTGACCCAGGAGGT
>NW_007059675.1:0-2026 GCF_000164805.1 Carlito syrichta
ATTAGGAGAAAGGTAGGTTTGTGACTGGCAAATCAGAATCATATAAATGTGTGTGTGTGTGTGTGTGTAGTGACAGATCAAAGGTCACAGATCAGACCAAAAACAAAAACACTCAAAACCAAAGCCAGATGACAACCATAGCCACTTAAGTTCTTACACTTAATGTTCTCTCTCACTCTTTAATGCTAAAAATTAACACTGGGTGAAGTCAACATTTAGCAAAGGAGACTAAACACACACACAGACATATTAATTGTGCTAGAGGCTAGCTTCTAGCTCCATATCATGATAATTTTTTTCTCTTTTTATTTGTTAGTAACAAAGGAAGATTAAAATGGGTTTAAACAGACAAATAATTAACAAAGTTGACATATTTCAAAAATAGATTCTGAAATGAAAAATTTTACTAAATATTCCAATTATCTCATTTTAGAAAAGTTGAGATTTATCTCATCTACCAAAACAATCTGGTAAATTGAAATTAATTTTTGTCTATCTCAACAAAGGTTATTTGCTATCCTAAGAAATTGGTTAAGTGGATAATTGAAGAATTAAAAAAGAATGAAAGAAATATTGAGATAATGTAGTAGTAATAACAGAAGGATGGAGACATTACTCATCCAGTTGGAAAAATAAAAGATATACTAGCATCTAGAATCTTGGAAAGGGTCCCGTTATTTAGTGCCTTATCCTCAAGGAAGCAGATTCTCCCTGTTTGGTGCTAGTATCTGTGAAAGAGTTAACTGGAGTGGGTTCTAGAAGTATCCAATGACACAAGGGACTGGAATGAACAGCCCCAGAGCTAAAGAAGGAACAGCAAGCAAAAGGACAAGAGAAATTCTCTTCTTTTTTTATCCATCCATACTTTCTTATTCATATGTTTTAACAGATAAAAGAAAATGTAAGCCCCATTTACAAAAAGTGTACAAGAATAAGACAAGTGAGTTGAAGCTGAGCGACAATAGCTTAGTAACTAGTACAAATAACATTACACTTTGCTAGACTAATGTTTTTTTTTTAAATCAATCTTTATTTTAGTGACTTTTTACTTGACATCATCAACTACAAGTTACTTTGTGCAATACTGGTGATAAACATAGAAGTCCTTTATAGTGTAAGTGAATTTAATCTTTGTTTTGGTGAAAAAGTTACTCAGAGAATTTCTTACTTTTTGACTAGATAGTCATTTTATAATAAATTCATACTTCTTTGGCTCTAGTAAATGAAGCCAACATTATAGGTTTTGTTGCCATATTTTTCATATTCCATTAAGAATGCGGATAGTATCTATAAACCTGCCACGCCAGATATGGCCCATTAGTCACAAGGAAAAATAGACAGCAGTATGTGGAATGGATCAACCCAAATTTATCATGACCACTAAAAAACAACACAAAGCAAATATCCTATTAGTGATGTGCCAGCAGCTTGATCATTGCCAGTGAAGGATGGCACATTAATGAATTTATATAAAGGCAGTCCTCACATTCTCATATTTCAAATTAACAGCAATCAGTCAATTACACGCATAATATTGACTTACTTCACATACTGCCCTTGAGAGGGTTAGAAACATACAAATGAAAATGAGTCAGATTTATGATGGATTTGCAGATTCCTAATTCAAATCCTAGCAATAATTTATCTTTCTAAAATGCAGAGCCATGCACCCTTAATTAAAATAATCAACTCTAAAATAGGCACAATTAATGGTTAAGTAGTTTGATGGGAAAACAAACAAGCCAACAAATGAAAAAAGCAACAAAAAAATTCTAGACTGAGTAAAATGAGAAGGCATTGAACAGGGAATCTTGTCCTTTGATCAATCATTAAATAATAGATTTTCTATTTTAAATAAATAATGGAGAAAAATAAAGCTTACAGAAAAGTGTCAATGATAAAAAAGATTCCAAAATTTCATAGAACAAAGATAATATTTACTAGAATGAATACATATATTCTTAATGCTGTCATTTCAGTAGAGAAGATCAATTTTAAATTATGTTTTATTTGGTTGAATAGTACA
>NW_007059676.1:0-5973 GCF_000164805.1 Carlito syrichta
AAAAAAAAAAGTAAACAACAAATTACCATATAATCCTACCATTCCACTCTGGGTATATACCAAAAATAAACAAACAAGTAAACAAACAAACAAACAAACAGAAAATAAAGATTCACACAGATATTTGGGCACTCCTGCTCATAGCGGCATCATTTATAATAGCCAAAAGGTGGATGAAATCCAAGAGTCTACTGGAGAATGAGTGCAAAAACAAAATATGGCCTAAACATGCAATGGAATCATCTCTAACCTTAAAAAATAAATAAATTCTGACACGTGCTACAATGTGGATGAATCTTGGAACACATTATGTTAAGTGAAATGAGTTATCACAAAAGGACAAATATTGTATAATTCTACTTATATGAGGTACCCAGAATTCTCAAATTCATAAAGAAAGAAAATAGAATTGTGGTTGCCAGGGGCTGGGGGCAAGGAAGGACTGGGGAGGTAGCATTTAATGACTGTAGAGTTTCAATTAAAGAAGATGAAAAAATTCTGGAGATGGATGATAGTGATAATTGCATAACAACTTGAATGTGCTTAATGAACTGCATGCTAAAAATTGTCTAAAATGGTACATTTTGGTAATATATATTTTACCATAATAAAAAAATCAAAACTACTTATCATAACATGTTCATTTTTTTCTTTAACCATCTTCTTTCACATATATGAAATAATATATAACATTATTATATATATATCTTAATTATGCAACTTTCTTAATTATTTTACATATATGAAATAATGTATATGAAGAGGGACCAAAAAAATAAAAGAATCTTTTGTAGGGCGGGCCCTTGTATTACAGGCTTCCCTTGATGGGCAAGTGTTCTAGGAACCCATTGACATCAGGGTAACAGCTGTCATTGTTGTGAGAGAGGTGGCTTCAGCTTCAATGAATTGGTTTTTTCAGATTCTTTCAATGAATTTGCCTGTTTCATAATGAGTAGTGGAAAATAAATACACAAATTTTCATAAATAAATTCTGGACTATATTTATTTTTACATGTTTAAAATTCACTCACCTTCAAAGTACTCTCCATTTGATGCAATACACCTATCAAGATGCTTTTGCCACTGCTCAAAACAGTTTTTGAACCTGTCAATTTTGATTCCTTTTTACTGCTTCTGCCATTTTTGTTTTACCTCTTCCACATCAGCAAAATGTTTCCCTTTTAGGACTTTTTTCATCCAGGATTCATCAGGGGAAACAAACAAACAAACAAACGCTTGGAGAGAGATTGGGTGAATGGGGAGGATGGGGCATGGGGGATCATCCCATATTTGGGCAATAACTGTTCAACACTCAGCCTGATGTGGACAGGTGTATTGTCATGATGGAAGAACCAGTCACCTGCTTACCTCAAAAAAAAAATTCACTGAAGCTTAAACACAGCATCTCACAACAAAACTAGCTGGTACTCTGATGATGATGGATTCCTAGAACACTTACCTAGTAGGCCCACCCTACAAAATATAATCCTGTTGTTTTGGGGAAATTTCTCCCTCATAAGCTAGCTTGAAGAAAACATCTGGAAAAAACAGTATTCTTTTACCTTTTGTATTTTCTTCTAAGGATGTTTTCTTGTTCTCTGTATGTGATTTTCCAGATTATAACCCTTTTCTCCCAAATTCCATCTTCTTCATTGTTTCTCTGGTCAACCAATTAATAAGAGCCAAAGAGATTTTGTCTGTCAGGTTTGCCAATAGTAAGTCTTTAGAACACAAAAATTGAAAAAAAGAATTATTTTTTCATTCACACATCATTTAATATACACTTTTTAAGAACTTAATTATGTAACGGTTTGTTTCCGATATGTACTCTACTAAAATATTTTGTTTCTCATCTTATATTGTCATACAGTGTATGTCTTCCACTTTTCAACCACAAGGTCTTTTTTCCAAAGCTTATCAAAATTCTTTTTGATGTATCATTTCTTCATAACAACTCTAAATCTTGCATGCCAGTACCAGCACATAGTAGTTGTTCAGTACATATGTGCTGAACAAATGAAAAGAGGTTAATCTTGATGCCGTCTCACCATCAGTTGTAAGTTGCACACTTTGGGGTTATAAAAACCTTGAGCATAATCAATTAATTCCTCTCAAAACATTTATAAATTGTAAGTTTCAAAGTTCAATCAAAAACAAAGTCATTTTTACATAGAAATCTGCCCTTTCATGTCCTTCAGATTGATTCCATTATAAGTAACTTCTTTTTAAACCTCAAAAGCAATTACAATGCTTAAAATACACTATCTGCATTTGATTGCTAAGTTATCAATTAATGCTGAAAACATTCAGCATTCTACAGTGTTTAAGTTTCACAGAAGTCTAGCAAAAGGAAAATAAGAAGTATGCATCTGGTTAATCCTCTGAGTTATAAATTTATAATTAAAACTTGACCAAGCTTTAGATACTTAAAAATTTAATTGACTGTGTAATTCTGAAACACGCTACAGGATTCTATTACTGAAAAGGCATGGTTATAGGTACATAGCTAAATCATGACAAATCCTGCACATCAAATTCTACTGTTATTTAAATTTCTTTAAAAAAAAAAAAAGGCTTACCCTTGAATCAGAGACATAATCTCTTAAAACGTACCATATGTCTTCTCTTTTATAGCACATGTTAAAAAGCAGCCTTAATTAGAGTCAATGCATTGTTTGGCTTCTTTATCACCACTTCCTTTATTTTGTTGAACACTACAGCAGAGTTAACACAGCACTTCTGTCTCCATAAAGATCAAGTGGTGAGAAGATTCTGGAGAGTCCAGCAACTGTCTGTGGTTGCCACAGGGCATTAACTAGAATCAGCGCCTTGTATTTACTATTCTATGAAGGAAACAACAGAAAAAAAATCTCATTTTTTAAAATTTTGCTCACAGTGTCAAATATATATGATGTAAATTCTCCTCTAGTTTACTTATTATAAGGAAACTTATTTAATGTCAAGTGAGGGGAAATAAGAAATAATAGATATTGGCTTGTGATCCTTTGTTTATTTTTTTGGTACAGCAAGCCAAAAATAATTATATTTCTGTATAATAAAAGTGGGAAGAATGTCATACTTACCAGCTTTATCAGTTTAGTTTTCTAAGGATGTTTCTAGATTACAAAGTTCTAGAAAAAGTCTAAGGCCGAGGGTCCTATATGGACTCGCAAGACTTATTTTGTTCTGAAGACCTGAATTTCTGGTTCAAATTCACCCAGGAGATTTTACTCTTGTTTGATTATTTTAAAAACACTGCAAAAGAGATAGTTTTCTTTAATATCTGATTTACTATTCCTTATTCTTCTTCTCATCACCAAATTTCCAGGATCATGCTATGTCACCTAGACTTGAGGTCAGTGTCACGATCATGGCTCACTGCAACCCTGAGTTCTGGTCTCAAAGGATCTTCTGCATCAGCCTCCTGGGCATGCACCACCACACTAACCTGGCTTCTTGTTTTTTTTTGAGTTGGAGTCTCACTCTGTCGCCCAGACTGGTGTGCAGTGGCATGCTCCCGGTCACCGCAGCCTCGACCTGCTGGGCTCCAGTGATCCTTCTGCCTCAGCCTTCCAAGTAGCTGGAACTACAGGCATGCGCTACCATGCCCGGCTAGTTTTTGATTTATTGTAGAGACGAGATCTCTCCAAGTTGCTTGGGTGGGTCTCGAACTCGTGGGCTCAGGCAATTCACTCGCCTCGGCCTCCCCAAGTGCTAGTATTACAGGCTGATCCACCAAGCCTGACCGAACCTGGCTTCTTATATAGGATTTTCTTTCATCCACAGTCTTTTACACCAACTATGCTTGAGCTTTGTTTCTCTTTTTCCTTCCTTTGCCTTTATAAATGGTCCGAGAGACCACAGATAAACTTTATCCAAAATTACCCAGCAAGCCTAACCCCATTAACTATGCTGACAAGTGAGAAAAAATGAAGTTATAAAAATGTAAAATAATCACAATATACAACCTTATTTTATTGTATCTACTAAGAGTACATTTAGATAGCAGGAATAATTTTTTGTATGTTTGTTCAGAGAGCCCCTAGTAATCATCTGCTATTTGCATATGACTACACTTTTAGTACTTTAGTAACACAAAAACATACAACCACACACAAAGATAGTTGAACTACAAGTCAGTCAGTAATAGAAGAAGAATTAAACTTCTTCTAAATTATGGTACATTTAATGGACTATTAAAATTTAAGATCTATGAAGAATAACAAACCACCTTCATCCTTATGTCTTTACTACATTAAACTTCTAAACTCATCTCTACTTCTTTGTCTCTTTACCAGAGTCTTCATCTCTTACCCCTTTGTCCTCTCATAACCTTCTTAAAAACTTCCAACCTTTTCTCCCCTTCTACAGATCTGTTTGTCATCCTTAAAACACATACACACACGCACGCACGCACGTACATTCAGGCAGATTGGAGGCATTACACATTTATGCTTTCCAATCCGAGGTGTTTTAGCATTCTAATTCTACAATCATTTTACACGTTGTTAATTGAATCCCTTTCCAACCTCCGGAGTAGCTATTCAAAACTGCCACCAGTCTCACGCATATCCATGGCCCTCACTTCTCTCCTCATAGTGCCTGCCTCCAGCCACACACAGGAATTAGAATCTATCAGGATAAACTCCCTCTACTAAGTATCTTCTGTCTCTTCACAGCCCCTTCCCACCCTCAAACATACAACTGCAAATTTATCTTTACTGCCACTCTCTCTTTCCTTCCTCCACTTATTAAAATACTGTGCTGTCCCTCAGCATTGCTCCACATATTTTCACTTTTCCTAATAAGCTTTTACTCCTCAGGGCAATTCTTCAAAACGGGTACCCATACTGTTTACCTTTTACCCACCATTACCCACCTTGACTTCAAACAAGAGTCAATAACTCAGACTCCATTGAGGAAATGGCAGCCATCTAAAATGAAGCTCAGGGTTTCCTCAATGTGTTCCTGTGTATGTACCCACAAATATAAACTTACTATTTTGACACCTATATTTTACTAAATGTCTTTGGTCTCAGAAGGAATGATGTGGTTCCTTTCTATCAAGGCTACTCTCTTAGAATCATAATCATATCTCCTTCTACCTTCTAAAGAATCATCTTTTTCTTGTAAGCTCATACTTTCCTTCTCCTTTCCTCCCACCTCAGATATTCTCAGATATCCCATCCTCCAACCCCCTCCACCTTCACAAAAAATACTCCCCCAAAATCATCCTCTTGATCCTAAATGTTTCTCAAGCTCCTACTGTATTTTCTTTCTTGTTTTTGTAACAGATTTATGCCAACAGATTTTCGGACATTTTTCTTGCCTCCGTTTCCTTCGTTATTATTTGACTTCCGATTGACACCTCCTGATATCACTAAGATAGCAATAGCTTCCTAATTGCTGAATCCTTATCAGTTGACTCTCTGCTTCCTCACAAATTCAGGCCCATCCCACCTTTACTTTCATTATACCACTTTCTCCTGAGTGTTCCTATAAGTCTCTGACTCTATTTTCCTTCTCTCTATTTGTTTCCTACTCTTCATTTGCCTGTTTCTTAGATGCTTGAATTCCTCAAGATTTCATCCTCTTCTCACTCTACACACACTCTCTGAGGGGCAAGAATTTCTGAAAAGATGTTTTAAAAACTTTTTTCTGACATAGCTTCTTCGACACTGTCATTTTGATATCATGGATTTTTAATAATAATTCCTCAAAAACGGTTATTAATATTATTTTTTTAAAAATCACCTCCTGCCCACAAAGTGGATATAACAAAATGGTTTCACTTAAGTATCCCATGAATGAAAATGGAAACATAAAATTAATCAAGTGAAAATGTCTTCCTCACACACTTGGTAATCTAATCATAATAATTGTCCTTTCTGCCTGGTGATGATTTGCAATCTATTCCCTAGATTCCCTATCTCTTTGATCTAAGGCTTAAATTCTTTTTTTTTTTTTTTTTTT
>NW_007059676.1:5993-64643 GCF_000164805.1 Carlito syrichta
GTGGCCGCTCCCAGCCACCACAGCCTCGACCTGCTGGGCTCCGACGATCCTTCCGCCTCAGCCTTCCGAGTAGCTGGAATTACAGGCATGCACTACCACGTCTGGCTGATTTTTTGATTTTATTGTGGAGATGAGGTCTCGCTGCCCAGGCAGGTCTCGAACCCGTGGGCTCAGGCAATTCACTCACCTCAGGCTCCCAAAGGTGCAGGATTACAGCTGAGCCACCGAGCCCGACAAGGCTTAAATTCTTTTTTTTTTTTTTTTTTTTTTGAGTTGGAGTCTCACTCTGTCGCCCAGACTGGAGTGCAGTGGCCGCTCCCAGCCACTGCAGCCTCGACCTGCTGGGCTCCGGCGATCCTTCCGCCTCAGCCTTCCGAGTAGCCGGAATTACAGGCATGTGCCAACACGCCTGGCTGATTTTTTGATTTACTGTAGAGATGAGGTCTCGCTGCCCAGGCAGGTCTTGAACCCGTGGGCTCAGGCAATTCACTCACCTCAGCCTCCCAAAGGCGCGGGATTACAGGCTGAGCCACCGAGCCCGGCTAGGGCTTAAATTCTTCATAGTTTACTGAACATATCTACACAGATGCCCTACTGGATTCTTTAAATCAACAAATTCAAAACTGAACTCATTTGATTATCTTCCCAAGTTGATTGTCTCCCTTATGACCTTCTCTTGGTTGACAGCACCACGACAAACCCAGCCACTCAACTGAGAACCCAAGAACAATCTCTGATTTCTCATTTTTTTCTCACATTCAAAGTTCATGAAATTGTGACAGTTTTGCTTTCCTGAAAAAAAAAAAAAAACAATCTGTCGAATTTACCCCAACTCTATAACTTCAACACATGGCTAGAATCCAAATCCCTCATCATTTTTTGATGCAACAGACTCCTATCTGGCTTCTTCATGTAATTTGCCCATCCTTCAGTCCATGCTCCATGTTCCTGCCAGAGGCATCTTTCTAGAAGCAAAACCAATTGTGCTACTTCACTTAAAACTATGAACTGTTTCCTACTGCATGTAAGAATAGGTTCTGCTTGTCTTTTCATAGTCAACATTTGCCACTCCTCCACATGCACCCTGAAATCTAATCATTCTCATCTACACACAATTCTCTTAACAAGTGCAAACTTAATGCCTCCCTGCTTTTGCAGATGCCCTTATTTCTTCTTGCCTGTGTCTCTCTAATGAATACCTAATTAGTTCATAATTCCCATTGCGCCTTGAATACCCTTTCAAGAGTACCTATCTCATACACTGTTGCAATCATTTTGAAAATGTTTGCCTTTTCTTCTGCTAAAGTTAGTTAAGAAATAGTATATGTGTCTTTAGATATCAAGTGCACAGCAGAGTACTGACATTTGGTGTTAGAAAATTTGACTGAGTGAATAAATGCAATCACTATGCATATTTGGATAGTATACTGTTGTCTGGTTGCATTCCTTGGAGAAAATGGCAAGTCCATGGAGGAAGTCCATGGAGAAGCATGAATGTATATGACCAAATTCGAATCAAGAGCAAAACTCATGATGGTACTGAATTTTTGGCATGCAAGAAATAAGTTCTTCCAACTTATTGCTTCATTGAGTTAAGATGAGCCTCACCTTTTAATCTAATCTTCATCTGCAAATTCAATACTGAAAATTCAACTTCCTTTTCAAGATTCTCTTTCCAAAGTCCATTGGCTGCTCCTAAGTAATACAGTCATAAGTGTGTGTGTGGGGGGGGGAGTAGGCAAAGGAATAATCTGATTGTTAAAAAATAATCATGACAAAAGAGTTTTCAGTGCGGTTATGTACTTACCCAACACAGATAGTCCACTAATTTGGGTTTCTAAAAAGTTGCAAAGAATAAACCTCCCTTTACCAAGATTTTGCAAGCATTTAATTTTTCAGGACTGCAAAATAGACTTGATCTACTGTTTTTCCCCCCATAAGGTTCTACTTTAAGACCTCCATATGCTCAGTTTTAATAATCTGCTTCCAAAACCAGGAACCATTCCAAATATGAGTTATGGAAATATTGTGCTTCTTATTAAAAACAACATGAAAAGAAATAGCTGAAGCCCAGGTATCAATCTTTAAAACACATAGTGGCAGATCCATGTGAAAGGTTTTGTATTAAGAATTACTGCCTAAAATCACTTTTACTGAGGCAGTTTAACTCGTTTCACTAGAAGTGAAAATTGCTATGACAAATATGTCACTATGGAGGTCAAATGGTAATTTGCACATGCTAAACAGCTCAGCAGGAAATTACATGTGATCCTCAAAATCACTAGCATTCCCACCAGAAATCATTTTAGAAGATATGGAGGTCACATGGATTGTGTTAGGGATAAAACTCTTTCAAACACATGTTCTACCCTCCCTCTTGGGAGGAAGAAATTGAAAGTTATGGAGAGAGGTATGATCAAGGTGTTTGAAGTTAGAAACATGTTGTAATTTAATGTAGTTAGAAAAAAGGGAACTAGAGAAAAGAATCACCCGAGACCAGTTAAAAACATAAAAAACATATACTTAACTTACTTGAATCATTGAATACTATTTTATCACTGGATGTTAGTCATAGGCAGCTATGTTTACATATTTTCTTATCAAGAAAAATATGATATGAAAAAGAAAAAATATTCCTGAGATAATAAAAATGTCACCTTGAAAGAAGCTGCTCTGCTAGCAAATTTACTTCACCTACATTATCCTTTCCACAAAAAATAAGATTTGTGTTAGTCGTCTGGTGATATGGTGATGAGAATGGGTGTGTAATGAAAAGAAGACAATCTGTGGTCTATTCTTCTTATGTTTCTATGTTGAAGAATGCTGTATCCTATTGGTGAACTCAAGTAAACAGAAGATTGTGAACACTGTGAGAAAACAGCCCTAAAGTACTTACATGGTTCCTTTCTTCTAGTGGTAAAGCCCTGTGAAAAATTTCTCAGTATGAAAAAACCAGGAAAGAAACAGTACTTTTTCTTTTGACAAAGACTATATCTGCAACTATCTCACCTCAAAAAGTTTTTACTTCTCATATCTTCACATTCTTGTATACATTTTCTCATATCTGGATCTGGAAATACATTCATATATTTATTTATTCTTAAATGAGCACATATTTTGTCCCAAGGACTATGATGTGTTGGGGAACAGTTGTGGCCAAGATCATAGTCCCTCTTCACAAGAAGGCTTTGATTGAATGAGGAGTACAAATGACTGTGATAAGCACTAAGAGAGGAAGACTTTAAGTTGCTATGGGAGCATATAGTATAGTCACCTAGCCCAAGTTGAGTGATCAGGAAAACTTCCTGAAAGGAAGAGATATCTAAGCTAAGACCTCAAGCGTAGGGGTGAAAGTAGAAACAAGAAAATATCCCAGGTCAAGAAAATATAGTGACCTAGAAGTGTTATGCAACCTAGTTCAATCAAGAAAAGTAAGTAGGCTCAATACACCTAAAGCATGGAACTCATGGAAAAACACCACAGAGTGATGAGGTTGGATTGGGTTTTGATAGTGGAGATAGTAGAAGACTTTTCACACCATAGTCCACTACCTTGTGTGCAGTGGAAGTCTCTGGAAGTTTTCCAGCAGATGTTAAGGATCAGATTTACATATGAAAATATTATCTTCAGCCGGGCTCGGTGGCTCAGCCTGTAATCCCGCGCTTTGGGAGGCTGAGGTGAGTGTATTGCCTGAGCCCGCGGGTTCAAGACCCGCCTGGGCAAATTGGTGAGACCTCACCTCTACAATAAATCAAAAAATTAGCCGGGCGTGGTAGTGCGTGCCTGGAGTTCCAGCTACTTGGAAGGTTGAGGCGGAAAGATCACTGGAGCCCAGCAGGTCGAGGCTACGGTGGCCGGGAGAGGCCACTGCACTTCAGTCTGGGTGTCAGAGTGAGACTCCAACTCAAAAAAAAAAAGAAAGAAAGAAAATATATGTTGACTGATTATAGATGAGTCTAGAGGCTGAGAGGCATTAAAAGACTGTTTTGGTGACCTGAGTGCAATGTGACTATGACTGGGTTGAGAATTGTGGCAGTAGGTAGCTACAACCAAGTGTGTCATTCACAGAGAAATGGGCTACACAAGATGGATGCTTAACAGAGAGACAAGAATTGAAGATGTGAGTTGAGAGTGGTCTTAATATAGATGCTATAGAAACAGTAGCATTAAATGAGTACATTAAGTGAGGAAAAAGAAAGAACCAATAACTAAAACTAGAGGAAACTCAAATTTAGCTGGTAGTTAAAAGAGTCTTCAAAAGATATAAAGAGAAGTCACAGAAAAGTGAGAAGAATGTAAAGTTTCAAAAGCCAAGAAAAGAGAATGTTTCAAAGGAATTTATGGTCCATAGTGTCTAATGTTCCTGAAAAACCAAGTAAAATGTAGACTAAAAACTGTTTGTTATATTTAATAATAAAGACATAGGTCTTTGAATGTGGCAAGAACAAAATCAGCAGAGTTTTAGAAACAAGGCCAGGTCACCGAGGTTAAAATATAAGTAGAGATGAGGTCTAAAGACAATTGAGTGTACAACTCACTAAATAATATTGGTCATGAATCAGAGAAGAGATCTGTGTTAAGGTAAAGGGACTCTGAGGGGAAGGGGAGGTCTGTATATTTGTTTGGTTGTTTTAATGTGAGAAACATTTGAACAATGAGCACAAATCAACAGGGAGAGACTGAAGTAAAAAGACCGATGGGATCCTTAAGAAGTGAGGCATTAATCATAGAAGGAAGTCCTATCACAGTTGGAAAATGGTACATAGTAGACAGAGTTCCTTTATGATGGTTTACCTTTCTCTTTGACGTTAGAGACAAGATTATCTGTTGAGAACAGAGGGAGAAGGAAAGATCAAAGGCTCAAGGAACATATAGAGGCATTAAAAGCTACAGAAGGAGCCAATTAATGATTCCTATAAGTGTTGCTGGGCCTTGTTGAGAGACAAGTTGACTTTTAGAGACCCTGAACCTATCTTTGAGTTTGTTTGATTTTCACAAGTTGTGGATTGGTACAAATAGATTTATATAGCATTAAAGCTATATGCCATTTGAGAAAAGATATAATTTTAAAAAGGAGCAAAGACAGTTATGAATATTAAAAGAACATCTAAGTTGGACCTAGAAGAAGGAGGTGAAGAGAAGGATGTGAAGACAAAAGCAGACTTATTCACAAGAGTAAGTAGAAGACACAAAAGATCAGAAGTTCCCACATCTCCCAGAAAATATGTGGCAGAAAAAAGTAAATGGAAGAATGAAGAGGTAAAATTTGGACATTATGAAATGGGATAACTTAATCAATACTTGGGAATAAGTTTGGGCATATAAGAAGATTCAACATGCAGCAATAGAATAATATAACTGCAGTGGTTTGAAGATAATGGATACCTTGACATCCAAAATAAGGACTTGAAAGCCTGAGTCATTGCATAGGCATGTCATCCAAGTGGATATTGAAGTCCCCCAGAAGGACAGTAGGATTTGGGATTGATAGAAGTCAGTAATTAGGTAATAAAATCTTCATGAGGGGGGAGGGGAAATTCTGAAAGTTATTTTAGGCAATTCCATAGGCATACAAAGAAATATCATTTCAATTTGAAATTCCATTCTTTCCAAAATGTTATAATAGATATGACTTGATCATTTTCACAGTGAGAAAATACTTTTACTCAGTAATATTTACTATTTGGTGTTATTAATAACTTTTTAAATTCTGGATTAAAATGCAATTGTAAATTTCTCTAGATTAAGAATTCATTGAGTCATCTATAGCTAGTTTTAAATAACCACTAAATACCTATAGGAATCTAATAAATTAATAAAACAATATGTTCTTTGCAGGTAGTTGCTCCTTGCTTGATGATGTTAATGGTGAAGAATACCGTCTATGAGAAGATCAAGTTTAATTCAAATTATGTCATTCACAATTCCAACCATTTGTCTTCTTTGAGTACAGTTCTCTACACACTACTTGATCTCAAAAGGCAATTTGTCAAGGAATGATCAGTAACAGAAATGAATCGCACACCTGCTGAAATTGACCTCTTTAAACACCCCATAGTTGGTAGAAATATTTAAACAATGTGTGTAAACTACTCTTTTCATCTTCAACAGAAAATGAAGTACATGATTTAACCTCTTCTTAAAGTCTTAGAATATCATTTGTACATCAATTATTGATTATTTATGAGCTCTTATGCACCTGAGGCAGTGTTTTCCAAACATTACTGAGAATGTCCTGTATTATTTTTAGTATAGATTCCTGGGTCTTATCCCAGACACAGTGAATCAGAATCTCCAACAGAAGAACTAGAGAGGCTAAGTGTTCGACAAGTCTCCCTGGTGATTCTTATTACCAGGGAAGTTTGAGAAACAACAGCTTTAGGATGTGTAACCTTTGATCCCACATTAAATAGACCCAAGTTGCAATCTTGAGTTCTTTTAGAGCTTTTCTGTCATTTTTCTTGTTGCCAACAATCACTTTTTTTTTTTTTGCCATCAATGTTCCTGTCTCAAGTAGTTTTTCACTTCTAATCACATGTATGACAATTGCAATGTAGGAACCGAGATAGCCAAGTTTGTTAGAATTGTAAATGAAGTAAGAATATGCAGAAAACTGGGCATGGTGGCTCATGCCTATAATCCCAGCAATTTGGAAGGCTGAGGCAGGAGAATTGTTTGAGGCCAGGAGTTCGATAACAGCCTGGGCAACAATATGAGATCCTGTCAACTAATAGAAAAATTAGTCAGTTGCGGTTGTGCCTACCTGTACTCCCAGCTACTTGGGAGACTGAGGCAGGAGAATTGCTTGGGCCCAGAAGTTCGAAGCTACAGTGAACCATGATCATGTCACTGCACTCCAACCTGGGAGACAGAGTGAAACCCTATCTCAAAAAAATAAAGAAAAAAGGAAATAAATAAAAGGAAGGAAGGAAGGAAGGAAGGAAGGAAGGAAGGAAGGAAGGAAGGAAGAAAGAAAGGAAGGAAGGAAGGAAGAGAAAGAAAGAAAGAAGAAAATGTGAGGTTGGTTGATGATTAGGAACTACACTCATAAGCAAAGCTATAAACATCTTTAAAAATGTTGTATCTTTTATTCACTTCTAGATTTTTTGGCAATTATCCAGATAATTTATTCAAATATAAGCAGAAGTATGCAGTTAGAAGATGCATCCAAGTTTGGTTTGGTTTTGGTATTTTACCAAATGTTCAATCCCCAACCAAATATATGGCATTACACTGATGCCCCCTAAATTCCTCTTTTTAAGATACAGCAGAAATAACTTACATTGGAAGCTGTATCTAACTTACACGACATAGAGAAAATGGTTAGACAATTTATTTGTATACCCAAATGTTTCAAAGAAAGAGAAAACCATTAAATATAGTTTCCTAATCTAATTGCTGAATTTACAATTAAACTAATTCTATTCTGTTTAAGTATTACTCTTCAATGCTTAACCTGGCTGAACCAGGAAAATCAGGAAAAGAAAAAATAACTTACAGGGCTAGGAGATGGACCTGGGTTATTGGCAGTGAAAACCGAGATTTCAGGTCCTTTGGAGAGGCAACCAAACATTCAGCAGTTGACAACTAAGCAGACATGTCTCTGACCATGTAAGACTACTAGGAGGTGTTAGTGACCTTGGAGGAGAGTAAATCTGACTTTGCTTTAAATCTTGGTGTTTCTTTGTCTAAAAGGTTTGTACCTCCTGTTTTTACCCAGGGTCTGTGTTCTCTTGAAGATTTGTTTAAAGATCTCCTGTCAGCCCATTTGCTTGAAAAGAGAGGCTGAGGAGCCTTCTGGAACATAATTAAAGACTCAAAGTAGTTGGCTTTCTCAGAATGCTGAGTCTCAGCTTCCTCCAAGTTGTTTGTGTTAGCTTAACAGGGCCACTGCAACCTGTCCCCCTCTTCCTTGCTGTGCTATTGAAACACAGTAAGAAGACCCTTTGAGCCAACCATCTGCTCTTCAATTAAACTAGCAAGCATTTTCTTTTCAATAATTTATTGTGGGCGTCTTTTTGTTTCCAAGTAACTGTTGGTAAAAATTCATGAATTAATTGGGAAAATAAACTACAGAAAAACAAAATTTCACTTGCAAGATGGAAAACTTAGGAAAGCAAGGTATGACAAGACCACATGGCATTCTCTGCCATGGTAGTTGGTCTCATATTTTCCGAAAACCTATAATTTAGCCACTTTCCAATGAGAACCTAAGAACAATTGCAATGGCTATGGCTATAAGTAAGCATGATGCAAGATTTACTAATAAATTGGACTGCTTTATAATTATCCATGAAATAACACTTGACCCTGATTTATTTTGTGGGCTGCCTTTTTTCTCTCCAAACATTTTGAAGTAAATTTTTTTTCTTAAAACCAGATGTTTTAACATTTCAAAGAAGATGGATGGAATGCAAACTCAAGACCAAAACTGTTTTAGGTTTGCATTTGTTATTATTGTTATTAAAGAAGGGGCCAGGGCTCTATGCAAACTGGAAAGGAGCCAAAAATTCTAATTTAGATGACAGTGGCCATCTTGAAATTTCCTAACATACAAACAGCTTTGTTTCCATTTGCTTCAAGCATAGAAGCAAGGAAATATGAAAACTAGATCAAACAATAAAAGAATTGCTCGCCTTTGAACTTCAGTGTGATGTACTGATGGTCCATTTTACTTCCCTTTATAGCATAGGAAGGGTCCCATTGTTTAAAAGTATAAAATTAAAGATATTAAAGTTTAGTTAGCAATAAAATCTATCAGCCAATGTTTATTTTTGCAAATATTTTGATGGACAATTTTGTCTCTGTGGTTCTCCCCTTTGCAACACAAGGAATTTATCATAACCTGGGACCTGGGAGCTGAGAAGTTTCCAAGAGCCTTCTCCAAAGTGAGAGAGGCTAAGGGCTTCTGTACTGTTCTCTTGATTGTATCCAGCTGCTTTCAGAAAAGCAACACTCAGTCCACTCTAGGACTGGAGCTCTAGGTTCTGGTTCCCAATGGATAAGGACAGGGACACAAAGGTAAGAGATAAGATAGAAATGCATGGGCCACGCTGATAACTGTGGTGACAATAATAAGGAAGGCTGACAGAGTGACATGTGGAAATGAGGGCCAACTCTATGCCAGGACAGGGCAAGCCCTTTCCTGAATAATGATGACTGAGGTGATCGCTCTTCACTTGATTAGATCATTGCATTAGTGCTTTGTTTCACTTTATTTATTTATTTTAAATCTATGGCCTCTGCTAACTAACCAAGGGAAGCACTTAGGAGAAGTGGGGCGACAGGACTTTTTTGATAGCCTTTGCCACAGCATCAAGTTATAATCACGAGTTTCTAGAGGGCAGAGAGCCCCTTGAGGCACCAAGTGTTTAACACAACATAGCTGCCCAGAGAAGTGCAGGCAAGACTTGCAAAATGATGTAGTGCTTTCCTGCTGTTGCTATAGAAGTTTGCCAGCTTACCTGTAGGAGAAATGGTCTACAAAGGGGATTGTTTACAGTTATTTTATATAAAATGGAATGTTGAAGCAAAATAGAAAAGAATTGATTTTTGTATACCACTTTGCATAGACGATGAACATCATAGGACACTAAAAATCCGCCATATATTGTTCCTATATGTCCTGAATAGACAAATACCATGGTTAGCACACATTCGGCAATAAGATGATATAGTCAGTGTTGCAAGGAAATAAAATGTTGGCCAGCAAATAAGGTTTGTTTTGTTGAATTAACTGGAGTCTGGAATAGAAAGTAATAGAGTAGGAGTCCTTCTTTTAGTCATTTAGCAAATATTTGGGTGCTTATTTTGTGTCAGGCACACTGTTGACACATTACCATGGTGAAGAGAGCAGATAGGGTTCCTGGCCTCATGATCTCATAGGATCTCAAAAAAGACCTGCATGAACCAAGGAAGACACAGTGGCAAGTTCCACAAGAGACTCCTGGTGATATGAAGAAAGTACTATGGGGGCCTGAGTGGGTAGAAAGGTAGGGGGTGCTTAAGAGAGGAAGGAGGAAGCTGAGCAGGAGAAGAGGGGGCACAGGAAGCCTTCCAAGTAGAGGAAACAGCCTGTGCAAAGGAGGCAGCTTGAGCAGATAGGAGGAACTGAAAGGAAGCCTGTGTGGGTGGAGGGTGAGGGCTGGGCAGAGCGCCCTCTGAGATGAGTGGGGCTTGCTGGGAAGGGGCCAGATCCTCCGAGCCTACTAAGCTCTGTTCAGGACCAAACCCCAAGAACAACAGGAAGCCACTGACATGTTTTAACTGTAATCAAAAAATCCCAGGAAATATGATTCAGTGTTGTTGCTCCTGTCTACAATTTAAAAAAAAAAACTTTTTTTTTTCAGGAATCATGGCATTATACATATTTTCAGATACTCTTTGCTCTTATTTAAGCTAAAATGTCCATTAAGTAAACTCAAAGAGACCTACAGCCTCCTGAGCCTGAAGCAAACCTGTTTCTCCTTTTGCTCAGCACATGAAGAAAATGTCTAAACAAGATTCTGTTAACACCAAATGTCGTAAATTTTTCAAGGTTTTTTATAACAATAACCAAAAGAAATCAAAAGGGCTATTTTGTGGGGGTTCCCGTATGATTATTTTACAATTTCTCTAAAGCTATTTCTAAATTGTGGAGAAAAGCTAATGCTTTCCTCTCTTACACTGATGGCAAAAGCAAATATTTACAAGACAGACTGTCCAGGAAAGAAATAGAATCCACATATAATCTGTTTTTATTGCAGTATCTGCTGCTCAATTTTATAAGCAGCTGCTGGCCAAATGTAATTCGAACCCAAACCCAAAATTTTGTGCCTTTTTTTGAAGGGAACAGAATATTTTGCTTAAATATGTCAGAGACACTGTTGAGAGTCATTAAGGGTTTGGGGTTGACTGGTTTGTTTTTTTGGCAATTTGAAATCTCGTTGTGAAACAGCCTACAGAACGATGGAGCAAAATAAGAATTATATTGTTATAAAGCTCAGTACCAGCCTAAACTGAAGACAGTAGAGTACGCATTTCCAATCATGAGTAGGTGGCACAAACATGAATCCCACTGAGAAATAATGAGATGTGTGTCCATGTGAACCTCCTGTGTATCTTTTCCCCAAGAGAAAATGACATAAAACAACTTGCAATTAAACTTTATTTGATGCCAGATGAGAAACAAATGTTTTAGAAATTGTAATTTTTAATATAATAATTATTTGCTTTGCATGTGCAGACCACACCAGTTCCTCAGCCAACATTTATTTCTGAAGTAACTTGATCAAGGCTGAGAATTTAATTGCATTTTTTTATTTTTATATTTACTCTGTAGGACTTTTTTGAGAAATGAACTATTTCATCTCAACTTTAGAAGTCACATATAGATCATTATGTAATTAAATGCTTGCTTTATATTTCATAAGAAAAAAACATATTTCTCAATCCATTATATGTAAATAACTCATAAGTTTTTCCAACACTAAAGAGTAGTTTCTTTCGGATTTCCAAGCAGTACATCAGTCATTCTCAAGTGTTTCAATTTGCAGCACTCCATTTTAATGGCAAAAATGTTCAAGGGCCTCTGCCCACAAGATAATAGACACATCTTTTTTTTTTTTTTTTTTTTTGAGTTGGAGTCTCACTCTGTCACCCAGACTGGAGTGCAGTGGCCGCTTCCAGCCACCGCAGCCTCGACCTGCTGGGTTCCGGCGATCCTTCCGACTCAGCCTTCCGAGTAGCCGGAATTACAGGCGTGCGCTACCACGCCCGGCTGATTTTTTGATTTATTGTAGAGATGAGGTCTCGCTGCCCAGGCGGGTCTCGAACCCGCGGGCTCAGGCAATCCACTCACCTCAGCCTCCCAAAGGCACGGGATTACAGGTTGAGCCACCGAGCCCGGCTATTAGACACATCTTTATAGCACATAATTCATTGATTGGTAAAAAGCACAATGATAAGAAAACTCTGATTCAGTAATAGTTTTAACAGAATGTATGTTTTGTAACCAGAAGAGTTTAAGCACACATTTGAAAATCAGCACTAGAACTGCATTTAAGATATACTAGTTATTCATTCTAAAGGGAATGCTTGGTTCATATGTGGCTATGTCAGCCCTTGCCAAACCTCTAAAGATTCATAGCCAATGGACTGAGCCCATGGCAGAATAAGAGTTCACAGATTACTTGTATGTGTGTTAGTAATACATTATTCATATAAACTATGTATGAATATTATTTATATCACCTTATAATTTAAACATTATTTTATAAACATGATTTCCTTTAATTTTCAAAACAAATTTGTGAGATAGAAAATTAAAATTAAAAGAAAATTTCTTTTAATTTTCAAAACAAGCCTGTGAGATAGTAATTGCTACTATCATATTAATGACCAGGAAACTGCCTCAGATAGGTAATATGACTTGCTCAAGATGACTAAAAAAATAATTACTAAACTGAAAACTGGTCAATTTGTTATTAATAGTTGATTTGGAATTAACTTATAACAAGTTGCATTTTGGAATAAAACCACAATATAACAAAATCTAACATAATTGATAACTTTAAAAAAACAAACACACCTTTTTTGGCATATACTGTCATGTATTTGTTTGGGGAGTCTTAAATCAAATATCCTAAAATTAATGTAGTCATCCTTATCATAAGATTTTAATGTGGCTCAAAAGATTCTTTTCCAGTTTCTTCCATTAAATATAAATATTGCATCATTAAAATGAAGGCATGTGTTTACATAAAACTGACTTCTTTTCACATAGTTCATAGTTACAAAGGAGAGAATTACTATCAGGTAGATAATATCCTCCTATTTTTAATGACTGTCTTCTATAAGCAATCCTAAAGACTGAAGGATGGATGAAGTCCAATTCGAATGCAGTGTCAGAGACACATTGTATAAGCATGAATCATCTGCTTGGGTTTGTGAAAAGGGCTAGGCCATTGTTTATTATCTTCTTAAATGTGTGTTACCAGATATAATTGTGATGAAATTTAATTTTCTTAAAGAATTTCTTAATACTGTCTTCTGTTTATTTGACAAACATTTATTTAGCTTCTATCATCAGTACAGTTCCACAGAGGGAAGCAAGATTCATTCAGATATACTGTGACTTGTTGGGATCTTACAGTCTAATAGAAATAATCAGATATGTACACTTCCACTTAGAACATAATTGAAAAGAAAACAAGTTAAGCTGGACCATGAAGAACATATGGGGTCTGAGTGGCAGACTTAGGGAAGAAACAAATTCCTCACACAGAGAATGTGAGAAGAAAGGAACAGGGCATGCTTAGGCAATGTAAGTAGTCCAGCTTGGCTGAGCTGCAGGGTACACAAAAGGTCATTGTGGTCACTGAGTCTGGAGAAGTACATAGAGCAGAATTTGAAGAATCTTGAATGCCAGGCTATGGCAATTTGACTTTATTTAGTAAGTAAGAGGGAGCACTAAAAGTTTTCCTTTGGGATTCAGAAATACATTAACATGGAAACATTACATAGGATGATTAAAGAAAGAGAGATTGAACTGGTGAATGAAACCAAAAAACAGACCTGATAAAATCCGGGGAGGTTGGGATAGTAGCAATCAAAAGTAAGGGGCAGATGGTGAGGACACTGGTAAAGAACTGATGATGAGGCTGCCTGAATGCAAGTGGAGAGGCAGATGAGGAAGGAGGCAGAGTTACATTAAGGGGAACCCAGAGAATGGCGGCACCATATAGAGGCCTGGGGCAGTCAGAATACTTGAAGTTTGTGGAGAAAGGCAAAACAGAATGAATAGGTTTGAGAAATGTTTAGCTTGAGATGCAAGTCTCCAGACATCATCTAGACAGTTGCAAATTTGGATCAAGAAACCAAGAGAAAGATCAAGCCTGGACCTGAATATAGGTTTGGGAGTCTTTAAAAAAAAAGATCAGATGGCAAAGGCAAAAATATACATATATATGTCCATATGAATGTAATTATATCTGGACATGTTCTCCAAAATGCTGGTTTCAAAAGGAAATAAGCATTTAAAAATTTTGAATTTGTGTAAACTGCTAATACATAATGAAATGGTTTTAAAGGCAATTTTTGGACTATTTCCATCTTTATAAGTTCTGGTTTATTGATAGATGCAAGATAGGTAAATCCGATGTATATAAATATCAGATATATGTATATTTCAGAAAACGTATCTCCTTAACCAATATATTGGTTATTCCTATTTATTTTATATTTTTATATAAAGTAAAAACAACCAATATAAATATATAAAAGTCATTAAAATAACCCAGAAGTTTTAAGAACTGTAAACCTTAAAAAAATGACATTTTTGCATAGCAAATATTGTAGCAAAGGAGATGAGAAGCTGAAAGCAGTTCCTGCAACACATCACTTGACAGAAAGTTAAGTTATCAGAATGAAGTCTTATAGGTAACAATCCTATAACCATACATGGTGTATGTACTAGATACAGATATGAAAGGTCCATTAAGGTTTCTTATCAGCTGCATATTGGTGTAATTTAGAGAGTCTGATAGCATGAGCCTGAACTGCAAAGGCCTCCAGACAATGCCCTGTTATCAGTTATCTAACCTTTGAGTTAAAACAGCCACAATCAGTAGAATTTCTCCTATCCCTACCAAAGAACACTGTCTTCCTAAACCATTTAGCTAAAGCTATTAATTTCATTTGCCCCTAGGAACTCTTTACTCAATGTAACACCAAGAAAACATATCGGACTTCTAGATTGAAAACAACATAATATAATATTACTGGTCTATAAATAAACACAGTCTGTATATAGCAATGCTGTGATATAGTGGACAGAGTCCCTATGGAAATCTCTCAGATTTTCAAAAAGATCACATTTATCCTTTAGTTCTTTTACAGGAATTTTCACAAATGGCCACATTTTCATGTATATCATTTCTACCATTGAGATGTCTTCAGACGATACTGAATAAAATATTACTTGATTTTCCAACTCCTTGCCTGCTAGGGCTAAAGAACCATCTGGATGTTCACTGGGTAGCCAGAAATCAAGGATGGCTTCTGAGAGACTGTGGCAAGGGCAGAGAGGGAAAGCACCATACCAGATCAGTAGAGGGGAGTGAGTCACAGCCATATGAGGAAGAAAAGGCAAAGACAAAACAAAACAAAACAAAAAACTGGGAAAGGAACTCCAAAAACATTTTAGACAATATCAGATATTGTCCTTTATATTCTTAGCTCTTCTTATGAAACCAACAGGACTCTATGACCTAGAGGGCCTTCCCAGAGTGAAAGATGCAGATACAGAAAGGTTATTTACACCTCTAAACGAACAATGGTTCTCATCTTGAACTTAAATTACTAATTTCATTTACATATTCTAATCTTGGAAGATCTCTTGAGTCAACCTGTATCCTGCTCTTTAACTTATTATTGACTTCTGTAAATATTAACTTTTTAAATCCAGACATACCATTCTAGCAGCAATCTAAAGGAAGAGTAACTGTTGCTGTAAAAAAATCAAATTCTCACCCAGACTTAGCAGGATTTAGCTTCGAACTTAATGTGAAATATTTTTTTTTTCACCTAAGGAACAATAAAATCTTCATCATCATCATCATCATCATCATCATCATCATTTGTCATCATTATTATCATCTCCATGCCATGCATCCTCTCCTGCTAGCACCACAACACCCAAATGTGAACTGGACCTCTCCTTCATGGGTCATCATGGTGTGAGAAAGAGGGGCAGAAAGCCTTCACTATTCTGTCTTATGCCCCAACAGCTCTGCTTAGTGCAAAATCTCCCCTTTCATGACTGCTTCTTCTGGCTCTGGCTCTGGGTTGGCTTCCAGCAGCTATCCTTGGTAGAGGCAGTACCAACAGGTGGGCCTTCTGGAAACAGTGTCAACTTGTAGTTCCTTTTCCCAAAGGGTCTGACTCTTGTGTTTAATAGCACTCTGGAATCTTTCTTCCATTGACTGGATAATAGACAGTGTGATCTTGTTCTCTGCAATTATAAAAATGACTCCTAAACTCTATTCCTCGAGAACTGTCTTTCTCTCTCTCTCTCTCTCTCTCTCTCTCTCTCTCTCTCTCTCTCTCTCTCACGCACACACACACGGCTAGAAATATTGCTGCCTTCACATTTATTTTAGATATGAATTTAAAATGTGAAAATAGAGAGTATTAAACAAAAGAAGAGTCATATGATTTCAGACTATGTCTAATATTTCAAAATTAAGATGATGAATCTCAGTTTTTATTTTCTTTGGATAGACAACTAATTAGTGATTACTGGAAAAGTCCATCTAAGATTAAGCAAATACTATAAAATATACAAGTTCTTTTCTTTTCACTATACAACATCTACATAAAATAAGATTTTATATTATATAGCAATACTAATTATTGCTATATTAATATGCTTCAAAATATTTTAATACACTGTCCTAATAAAATGTTTTTATATTTTACTTAAGTTCAGAAAGTGAGATTTCTTGTTATTAATAAAATAGTCTAATTTGTTTTGCTATAAAACTAAGGTACACATGCAAATGAGCTTTGGTCGTTTTTTGCAGCTTTTAAATCAGATATGAGTCCACGTTCAAGGTATTTTTTAATTAAGGTATGCGGTATGCCTTAGGACTTTCTGCTGATGTTCTATTACTACTTTATAACTTAAACATGTTTTCAGTGGTCATGTAAGTTTAGGATATTCTGCCCAAAAGTGTTGTCCAGAGTCATGGCTCCATTGAACCCACCTCATGTTGTACAGCGTGACATAGTTCTGCATCAATCTGAACTTGGTCAATCCCTTTATTGCCAAGTTTAGGAAGCAAGCACTTTTTCCATACTCCCCAAGTCAGAGTACAAGTTCCAGGTCTCTCCTTTGATAGTGGTAAGATGTCACACACTGTATTGATGTTCTCCCTGAGTGTGTCTGAGTGGAGCCTAGCATGCTTTCAGACACAGTCTGAAATACAGTATTTAAGACTTGAGAAAGGCTTATCCACATTTTACTTCTTTTCTGCAAATAAAATTCTAGGGATACACTTAGAGTCCTAGAGTTCCCCAAAATAACTATGCAAATTAAACTGTTTTGAAAATCTCTAAATACATTCATTCTATAGATGTTTCCTGGAATAATGATTCTTTGGACACAATTTCTTTGAGTGTTTAAATTAAATATTTTCAGCGCATAGAATAGTAAGCTTTCTTCTAGCTTTTCTAGCTTTATTTTAATATTTAGTGTCTTTGAGGTCATTGTAATGGGAAAATGCATGTGTGTATGTGTGCATGTGTGTTTGTACATTCTTCCTAATTCCCCTCTATAAAATTGATGTTACATTTTCAACTTAGGTTGAGACATCTTGCTTTCTTGTAAAAATCTACAATCAGCAAACTAATTACTATGCTGCCTGTAGCATTCATACTGGCTTTCTTTATTCTCCTTTCCCTCCCCCTTTCCCAGACCTACAGACATTTGTCTTCATCTATTGTGATTACTGACTTAGATCCAGAACATAACCAAAAGAATTTTCTATCAATAGGCTTCACATACATATTTTTCCTTTATCAAAAATGCCATTCATTTTAGTTTCTAAAGTGAACAAGGTGTTACCTAGAAAAATACTTTACTTAAATTATCCAAAGCCTTGTTCACTTATCAAACCAGTGTCCACACTTCACAAAATGAATAGCAAATGGCTCCCATTAATTTTGAACTGATAAGTTGGACTAAAAGTCATAGACATCAGTGCTAAAAGGCACGGAAAATTCCCACACTCTACCACTAAATCCTGACTGAGAGATTTGCTCAAATGGTCAGGAAGTTGTAAATTGTAGAATACATTCTGCCTTGTTGACTCATAATTTTAAATGGAATAATGTAAGACTTACACAGTTCTATTCTCCCAAAAGCATCTTAAGGATACATAAGGCATCTAAAATTCCTTAACAAGAAATATGTATATTCCCCTGATACAAAAGACACAGTGTCACTAAGTATTGCTAGTCATATTTCACAGGGAGTTAGAGAAAATGAGAGACAGAGAGAGAGAAAGAATTTAGATTGGAGAAAGTTGATAAACTACCGTGTTAACTTGTGCACATTGTTTATTATTTTGACAATGGTCTTCCAAATATATATCAGAGTAAATTTCCCCAATAATACATAATGCCCTAGAATATCTTCACAATATAAACATGGCTAAAACTTTAGAGAAAACAGGAAGTGTACACATCCAAGGGGTATACACATCTGAAGAGAGTTTGCTGTTTATACACACAAGAAGTTAGTCACCACTACCCATCCAGTACCCTTACTAAAACCCCTGGGATCCTCTTTTACCCCAATGCCCGGTCTTACCCTATAAGTTGCAGTTAGCTCTGTGTGTCTATCACCATCATTTGACTCCTAACTCTTCATTTCTTTCGAATTCCTCTCCATTTTCCCTGATAAAGACTCATATCATCTTTCAAAATCTCCTAACAGAATTTCCCATTACCAGTCACCACCTGTTTCTACACTGCTATATGAGTGATTTTATTGATGCAAAGCTCAAGCATGTCACTCAAAGTCAAAAATGTCTGATGGTTTTCATTTGCCTATGGGACCAATTTGAAGCTCCTTCGAAATGAGGAATAGTATCTTTAGCCTTTGCATCTTTTCAGGCCCGCATCCTTCCAGACTCCTCTCCTATCTCCTGTCTCTTCCCCCTTTCCCTTCTTCTTCTGGAGCTAGAAATGCACTCTTCTAATTAAGTTTTTGCCTGGTATGTACCCACCTCCCTCAAAACTGCTCTATTTGATAAAGGACTACTTTGTTCATGCCCGTAATATCATATTTATTGAATTGCATATGACTATTTGTCAATGTCTTCTCGGGAGGGAGAGTTCTTTAAAGTCACAAAATCTGTCCAAGACACCTTGGGATCATATTGCTCCTTAATTTCTTGGTACATAGTAATTGTTCAGTAAAAGTTTATTGAATAAATGGAAGGTGAAATCCATGTTTGAGAACTAGGATTATTTTTGTGCATAAGAAAAATGGTTTTTGAACTTCTTACTGTTTCCTCCCTCCACTCAACCATCTCCCCACCTTTCCTGGAAAATGGACCCTAGAAGCAAGTTCCACCATCACCGAGCTTTAATTTCCACCGTTGCCAGCTGGGTATTACTTTACTTTCAAGGTCCCCAAATATTCCACCAGTTTCCTTTCTTTTTCCCTGAGATTCCTTTCATTGTCAAGCATAAACTAAACATTGATCAAGTATTTTGTCATCTCCCACTGGTATCTAAATTTTCTATCAACATAAATGAACAAATAGAATCTTTCCCTTCCCCTTGGTGTTGATCTACAGGCTAAAAAAGGTGGTCATTTGTAGATAGGTAATGATCTACAAAGAATCTCCATTATAGAATCACCCAAGTTTAAGAATAATGTTAGAACACTTTTTAAAAGAACTATTTTGCAAGCTTTTAATTTCAATAAAATGATTAAACAAAATAATAACCATTGGAATTCACCCCATGCAGTAATCAGGTCTTGAGACATAGTTTTATTTTAATAACTTTTGCAGTTGGAGAGGCAGTCAAAGTGGCTTTGGATTTGACTTTGACAATTTTACTTATTTCAAGTATCAGGAATCCTATCAACTGATCAGTAGCCTAATTGTTTCAGATATCTTGAATTGTTCTACTCATAATCCAATTAACCTGTCTATAAAGAGATAATCTCCACCTCTTGGCTGTAATATGAAGAAAATTATTACTAAGCAATTTTTACTTGAAGTACTAAGTTCCTTCTACATTTTTTTTAACATATTGAGTTCTATTGTATTAAAGAAAGACAAAAAATTTTTAAAAAGACGCAAGATTATTACCCTTTTTTTTTTTTTTTTTTTGCCAGATGACTTTTTCAACTCAGGAAGACCTTCCTTCAATGATGAACAGCATTATCGGTCACTGTAATCACTCACTTTACCTCATTTACCTGGGTAAGGATTTGCCAGACCCTCTGTAATCCAGCATATTGCAAAGTCATCTGCAAGTTCATTTCCTTTCTTATGAGATAATATCTACTCAATCTGGTTAAGGTCAGAGGTTGAATTCTTTCATTTCTCTTTTCAGTCATTTCAAACAATGCATACTGTGGTCTGTACTGTGTATTATAGTTCCACTGACACCAAGTCACTTTTTAATTTTTAGAAAATGTTCCCCTTTCACAGATAGAGTGGAAATACCTATAAATATGAATACTTAAAGAACTGATTGAAAAACTGCAGAAGATTTTAGTTTGAAGTCTTCATTTTCTCAGAAGCTTAAAGCACTTTGTACCTCACAAATTCTGAAACGTAGTCATTCAAGATAATTAATGGCCGCGTCTGGCCAGCTCTCAGCCCTCCCAGGTCCCTCCCTGATCCCTGCCCCCCAGGATGACTGTGGCAAGGACAACCACAAGAAGTGATCCACCCCGAGACTCCACACCCTTCCACCACTCAGAGTTAAAACTATGTTCAGCAAACTAAAATTACCATGAGGCTTTTCTTCCTTTCTTCCTTTTTCTTTTGAGCCATATAAACTGGATAAATCTGTATATGCACAAGAAAGACATCAACTTCTTCTATTTTTTTTTGTTTGTTGTACAACTATACGTGTTTGTAATTCTGCTTTCTTTACTATGATTGAATTAAAAATGACCTTGACTTGTGATTTGTTGTCTTTCTTATAATGCTATACTAAATTATTAGAACTACATCCGGCAGTCATAAGTACAATTTTTTTGGTTGTTTTTCTAAGATTCAGAGGATTTTCTTACTAGCCCTCATTTTTTACACCTTAAAATAAGTAGAATGTTTCCTAAGGATAGACTCTAAAAATTTTCTGTGAAAGTTGGATTTGTCATGTCACTGTGTTTTCTCCTTAACATAACATAGAATGGGTTTAATTAAACTCTGAATTAAGTTAAATGCCAGGATTAAATTGTTTTACAAAACAAAACTTACAAATGAATTTGTAATTGGAGACCATCCAAAATAAAATGCAAAATAACTTAGGTTAAAAATCAATGAAAGATGTTTTAGTAAACCTTTCTGTAATCTATTCATTAAGCAATATAAATATTTCAGAGACATTTATAAATTAGACTTGTAACTGAAGCAGATATAGAACATAATTCTATTTTACAAAAGTTGAATAAAGGTATTATAATATTTTGCTATGAAGAATAATTTTTTTATGAATGGATAGATTATTTTCCCTTGATGTAAATAAATATCAACAATACAATTAAAATGTTGAGTAATGAGGAATATATTTTACAAAATCTATATTTCTACAATAGTAGCATACAGTAGTGCCAGATGTGGCACAAATTAAATTTTTCTTTTTTTATTTACTTCAAATTTTTATCTAAAATTTGAGATCATTTTTTACTGTCATACATAGGAAAATTTTCCAGGAAAAAGAAATACAGAATATAAATAATAGTTTAGCTATAATGCCTTATTCTTCATACCCACTCTGTACATAACCAATTAAAAAGAACAACATATTTTGGTCAAAGCAGTTTAAATAAGTTTGAGATTAAAGACATTTGCCTGTTTTCTCTCAAGTCTAAATGTATCACTTCACATAGCATAGTTTCAAAGCCAAAGACTGTACTTCTTTCTTTTATCCAGAAAGAATTAGAGATAGCTTTATACACACCAATCAATTCAAAATGGTTAGTTCAATTTTTTTTTTCAAAGTCAAATGCCACATTGAACTTTTATTAGAGGTAAAAAAGACAAATTATGAATCCCTCAGAAAACCTAACTACATACTTGTGCAAATAAGTCACATAACTCAGGTGCCAACAATTCAGCAAAATTGAAGCATTTTGTGATTCTTCTTTTATAGTTATCATTAGAGACTACATAAAAGGAGAATATACATATTTTAAAAATAAACTTGAATAATCCATTTGGAAGAACAAATTTTTCTTGATGATCAAGTCAAAAAAGTGATAACAGGTGAACCAGTGAAATCTTAATGACCCACTGTAGTGAACACTGTGTACTTTATAGATCTGCTCTCCTGTGGTTCTCACATGTCTCCTAGAGTCTCCAAACAATTACAACACAAAGACTGAGGCTGCAACAGTTGAACTCCTAGGGTCAAATCTGTCTCTCAAGGCTAACCCAGTAGGAAACCAATCTCAAAAGATCTTTCTAGTTGTTTTTTTAAAAACCTATAATACTGATATTTTTATTAAACAAAACACCACTTAAAATTCTAGTCAATATTTAATTTTCTTTTAAGGAACTGTGTTTGGCATAGTTTTACTAGTATTTTGTCTTAAAATTAGTTATATATTTGGCAATAAACCCTATCCCCTTAGTTTGGTTCCTGTTCCTTGCTAGTCGAGAATAGTGATGGCCTCTTTCCATCACTACAGTTGCTGATCAGATTTAATGTGTTAATTTTGGGAAAAGTATCTGTTCAGATTTCATTATTTTTCTTATTTCACTTTATTTGTGTGGCAGTGTTTTTTAGTTATACACACACACAAAACCATAAATAACATATTACCTCCATAATATTAACAAAAGCCTGATCAAATTAAAATCTAGTTATTAACCCCACATCTCAATTTCTATCTTTCCAAATCAAAAATTTTCCTAAAACAATTAAATAGCAACAAAATAAAGCAGTTTTTGACTTATTTTATTTCTTTACTATCTCTCTGGTAGGTATCTATAAGATGATAAAATAACGACTTGGTGGCCAACCAGAAGGTAGTTAGATACTACACAAATTGGATACCATCTTCTAAATAAGTAATAGTTGACTTCATATTGCAAATGTTTTCTATATATTTCTATAAATTGGTTATAAGAATTTGGAAAGTGTAAAAAACAAGTAAAAAAGTTTCCACTGTAGAAAAATCACTTACTAATTTTTCAAAGTTCACTAGCTCTTTAGTACCAATTGCTTTGTAAGACTTAATGATAATTTTTTCATGAAGTTATTGGATTTGTAATTTATATTATAATACCGAAATTAATGAAACAAACATGTTAAGCTGAAATTTAATTATGCCACAATATGTTTATAGATTATGTTTTCAGAAAACGCTGCAAAAATATTTGTAAAACATGGCCTCATGTAAAGCTTGATTCTGTGGGGGTATTTGGTAGCTAATTTTTTTCACTGCTACCCCTTTGCTCATTGATTTCATATTCATAATGTATTTCATTTATCCCTCAATTCATATCACTGTCAATGAAGGGTATAGCCCCACATGCCCAGAAAACAACATTTAAGGGTCACTATTCAGTCAAATCCATCAGTACACAATCTACCTGATGAAGCTTTTGTAAAAAAATCAATCTTTTGTCATGCCCAGTGTTCCATATTTTATATGGTTAAAGGCAGTTTGTTATAGCAAAAAGATCTCTCTTTACCTCCAACAATGTTTGTTAACAATTTTTTATAGGAAGTACCAATTTAATCCTCTTGCATCTTTTATACAAATAATTCATATCAATTAGATTCTGAAGTTGAATTAAGACCTAATCATGGTGCCATTGTGGACAAGTTGTAAAGGTTAACTATTAAGAAAAAGAAAGTTGAATATTGCTAGACCTAAAATCTCTTTCTCTGCAAACTCAATTTGTATCTCTAAACTTTTTATACAAATTGAAAATATTTATAACTCAAACTTTACTGTTGCATTCATACTAATGAGTTTTGTAAATATTCCAAAATTTTAAAATATAACTTTTAGAAATATCTATTATCATAAAATACCTGAATATTATTTTAAAAATTATATTTAGACCAGGCGTGGTGGCTCATACCTGCAATCTTGGCTGAAATGGAAGAATTGCTTGAGTCCAGGAGTTCAAGCCTGGGCAATATAGTGAGATTCCATCTCCACAAAAAAATTTTAAAAAATAACTGGGTGTAGTGGCATGTGCCTGGCATCCTAGCTACTCAGGAGGCCAAGGTGGGAGGATCACTTGAGCCCAGGAGTTTAAGGTTACAGTAAGCCAGAATCATGCTACTGCACTCCAGCCTAGACAATAGAGTGAGACCCCAACTCAACAAAATAAAATTACATTTAAAATATAGAGTATAATAAAGAAAGAAGGAAAATTCCTCTTCATGAGACATAGATAAGAATAGCATGTACTTCTTATGATACTCAAAAAGAATTAATTGTTCTCAAATTACTGTTTTATAATGTTATGCTAGAAATTGTTTTTCCTTTCATAGAAATCTGATATTTTTGTTGAGAAAATACTGATGAAATGCAAGCTGACCATAAAAACAAACTTATGCCATTTTGGAATAGAAAAGCATGTATGAATTAGTAAAATCAGAATCTTGCAACTGCTAAGTGCAAAGCAAGTAATCAATTATCAAAAATAGTTACCATTAAGAAGACTTGAATACTTCTCATTTCAACCTCTTTATAGCCAAGAAATAAAACATGACTATTGTAAGTTACCATATGAGCATATGTACAGCATATATATTTATTAGGCACTTTCTTTTAAACATTAGTAGGGGCTAAAGCTGTCTAAAGATCTATTACTTAGAAATTCTGAATCTAAGAAAAGATAGAAGCAAAAATGTCCTTTAATAACAAGCACTTTCTGTGCACATGCATTTTTCTAGACTAGGTATAAACAATGAAATTATATGACTGCTTTGGCAGTTTTCAAACATTAAACATCCCTGTTTGTCCTTGTTGCTTTCCTTTTTGGAAGGCAAACACAAAATCATTGCAATCAAAAAGCAAAATCTGCTCTATTTTGGTGATTCTTGTTTCAGTGTTAAATTTATCAACATAGAATTTTTAACATGTAAATTGTGCCCACTTTTGTCAGAAAATAGCTATAGACTGCGTCGGATAACAAAAGAGTGTCCATTTAAAGAATTATGTCAAACATTTAAAAATCTATTGGTGAAAGGGATTCTGTACTGAGAACCCCAAAGGAACAGAAGCCTGTTTCTCCAACTGTGTGAACACACACGTGCCATTAACACTGGAGCGAGCTACCCACCCAGCCTTGAAAATGCAAGAGTCTGCCTTCTCAACAAACGCTTCCTCTTCATGTCATTCAGATCCAGAAATTACTAATGCACCTTGATTCAAGGACTCATTTGCTTTGCATTATGAAATTGTTCCAAAACAGTCTATCTTTTAATATTTGGTACACATTTTTTTTAACAAGGTGCTTTTGTTTATGTGGAGGGTACATAGCAAGATGTTGAGTTCTTAGAAATGAAGACTTAAGAGTCCTATGAGACAATGTTTAAAACTATATAGATCAGAATAAATAACTTTTCATCAAGATATAAAACAATAGCAGACAAAAAAAATCAGTGAACACATTTTATTTAAGAAACTTGTGATTTACCATTTTGTAGTAATGTTTCTTCCTAAACATAGAAAAGGAAGGTATATTTCTGTTCAGAAATTGATTTTTTAAAAGAGTAATGTGATGAAACACCTTTCTCTTCTACATTACAGATTGCATATTTAATTACTTAAGTATAAATAATTTAAACATGTATTGGACTTGAACTTTCCATTTCCTAGAAGATTTTGAGACATATGCCTAAAGGAAGTATGACCCTTGAGTTAATCCATTTCTCTAAAAATCCATGTACCAGAACCAAGTTCTGAGCTAGAAAGATTCTCTAGGATATCAGTAGGTAAGTTTACATCCTACTCATATCCTCAAAGTAGGTAGGTTAGTTAATCAGAAGCCTGCAATTAGAGAACTCTCTACTGGATATAGATTCCATATCTTCAAAAATATGAAAGTTATGACATAGAACAGCCCCAGATGTTTTTATTTTCTTCCTGCCAACAAACTCCTACAAGTTTGGGGTTTAGTTACTATTTACAGCTCCCTTGCCAGCTTCCTTAGTCTTTAAGTGTGTTAGTCATTATACTGCTTAGAGATACAGCTCATTCAGTCAGAGAAACAATGTCTTAAAAAGTTTTTAAAAGACAATTGTAATTTAAGATTTGCCCAAAACGCAGACACAAATTGGTTAAAATGTTTCTTAACCAAAAATGGCAAGTGGAAAGGTCCATGTTGACAGTTTTTTTCAATTCTTTCCTTACCCCTCTTTGACAGAAAAAATAAGAGAGAAGAGTTTTGGACAAATGCTGAGTGGGGTTGAGTGTGACAACTGACTTGACTCGATGGTGTTGCATCTGGTTAAGAACTGGACATTTGTGGCATGAATGATTCACCAAAATTCCTCTCCTGCTTTGAGAGGAGAAATGCAACCTCTGTATAAGATTTTTCAACATTTTCTTTACAGGGCAGTGCACTTCTAGGCTTTTGGTCAACTTTTGTGGTAGTCAAATTTCTTCTTTTTCAACCCTCGAAAATCAGTAGAAACACACCATAGTCTTTGAGGTCAAAGATGCTCTGCAAAGATCATATTTTTTTAAAAAATTGAAAAGTATATTTAAAATGGTCTGTATCAGACCACCTGGTTAGATTCTTAGCTCTACCAGTGGCCCCTGGAAAGTTATATAGCCTTCACTTTCTTCATCTGTAAATTGGGAATGATAGGAGTCCTGGGGTGATGAAATGTGTCAGTACATATAAAGCACTCAGAAGAGAGCCTGGCATATAATCGTCACTATATAAATGGTTACTGTCATAATCATCATCAAATTATTTTCTCAGAAGTCAAATTAAGTAATATGCAAGTATATAATAGCATTACATTATCTGGTTGGTCAATAGCAATACAATATTTTCAAAACTATTCTATTTTAAATAGATTTCTTTCTATTTCAAATACTATTGGGCATCCAAAAGATGAGCAAATATCTAAAAGGCCAAGCAATGTTAATAGCTTAACAGTATATTCAACAACACTGAAATCTTTCTGAAGCTTTAGATAACAGTTGTTACAGTCTTTTTCCTTATCTTGGTATCTTTTTTTTTTTGCTAGCGATTAAATAACATTTTTATAAAGGATCTTTCACTAGCTTTTAAGCTTCAGAGAAACTAGGAATTTAAAAAACAAAACTGTTTCTGCTTGTCATTACAGATAATTTAAATAAGCAAGTTGTTCTGATAGAAATATTTGATTTTTTAAAATTGTGAACACGTGTCAGTAAAATTTGCAACTTCCTTTAAGACAGCTTAGATCTGAGAGTTTCATGAAGTCTAGCTTTGACATTTGTTGAAATTGTCAGTACTTAAGTTGCCTTTAGGAGTTTGCTTAAGGACGTCACTGTAGAAGACATTTACACTAAAACATATGATGAAGACTCGCTGAAGTAAAGATGGACAGTGCATCCACCCTGGGGAGGAACACTGAGTGAATACTGTCCCCAACCATTCTCCTAAATTCCCTGAAAGTTTCTACAAGGAGATGATTTAAATGTTCTCTTGTGCGGGCCATTTTTAATCCACTTGTACTCCCTTTTATAAGATATGCAAATTAATTACAGTCGTTTCCAGCTCTGACTCAAATGAGTTTCAAAATTGAAACAGAACATGGTGTAAGAAACGAACTGGTAAAAAGAATTCTTTGCTTAAAAACATTTTCCAGACTGTTCAGCTTCAGAAGAGAAATGGTGGTAGTGACAGGAGGTATGCAGTATACATTTGCCTTTAGAAGCATTTTCATTCCTGATTCCCTGTCTTTTTTTTTTCTTTTTTGTTTCTTTACAAATAAAAATAACACACCCTGAGATTTTATCTACTTCCACTAAGGTCTAGATTATTTATAGTTTTACTCGTATCTGAAAGGGTAGAGAAAGTGTTTATGGGTTTTATTTTAGATTTTTTTAAAAAGAATTGAGTGGTTTTAAAATATTTGTATTTTTTTGTCTCTCTCCCTTCCATTCATGCTAATCAATTAAAAGCCACCAATGAGAAAAAAATCACCAGGTCCCTTCAAATTTTAAATGTGCAAAGTTATTTGTGCTAGCACATCATATGCAAACCCATGGTATTGCTTAAGCAAACCACAATATAAACAGTTATTTAAAACTATTCTTGAAATATTGTTTGACCAAGAACAATGGCAGAGTCCAATTGCTATAGTTTATTACTACTCCAACCTAGTTTTCATTATAAGGAAATAAACATTTTACATAAATCTGACTCCTATATGCCAGAGGTCCCCAGCCCCTAGGCCACAACTTGAACTAATCTGTGGTCTATTAGCAACTAGATCACACAGCAGGAGGTAATAGGTAGAGGAACTAGCAAAGTTTCATTTATATTGACAGCTGCTCCCCATTGCTCGCATTACTGCCTGAACTCCTCTTTCTGTCAGATAAACCACAGTATTAGATTCTCATAGGAGCACAGACTCTATTATGAACTGCACACGAAAGGGATCTAGGTTGTGCACATCTTATGAGAATCTAACGCTCAGTGATCTGCATTGGAGCTGAGGTGGTGATGCTATACAGATTAACTTAGCAGTGAGGTTTGACTACACTGAGACCATGATAAATCAATTGCTTGCAGATGCATATCAAAACCTTATCAGTGAGTAGCAAGTGAGTTAATGTACTTCAATTGTACAGCTGCATCTGGTGGTAGATTTTAAGTCAGAATACAACACTTATTTTAGTCCGCATGTGACCCACTCATTATTTTATTTACCACTTCCACCTCTTTTTTTATGGTGAGTTGTATAATCATTTTGTTATATATTACAACGTAATAATAATAGAAATAAAGTGTACAATAAATGTCATGCATGTGAATCATCCCAAATCCATCTCCCCGCTCAGTTCATGAAAAAATTGTCTTCCATGAAACTGGTCCCTGATGCCAAAAAGGCTGGGGACCACTGCTATATGCCACAGTGTTCAAGTGTTCCTAATGAAATTTCAACTCAAGAGAAGTATCTGAATTATTTCTTGTTGATAGAGTGTTAAGAAAGGCACAGTGAAATAAACCATTAGAACTTCTGCTTTTTTGACTAGAAAGCTTTCTTTTGCTTTACAATTGAATACAGCTCAGAATTACTGATGAAGAGTACTAAGAAATCTAATGACCTGAAAGAATTGATAGGTTTTTCTTAGTATATAACAAAATTAGAGAGCAAATGATTACTCTAGGAACAATCTGGTTATAGAGACATGGCTTTCAAGATGATTTTTAAAAGATTTTTTAGATTAATGGGGTACATGTGCAGATTAGTATATTGGTATGCTACATAATAGTGAGTTCTGGGCTTCTATTGAGCCCATCATCAACTTAAATCGGTCTATCACATCAACATCTCAAAAATGACTAAAAATGTTCAAAAATGTACTTCATGAGAGCAGCAGAAGCCAATACCAAGTCCCCAGTATGACACTATTCCTCAAAGTGATCAGTCAGCTACCTAGTAGCAGGTTAAATACATTGGACCACTTTCATCATGGAAAAGGTAGCTTTCTGTTCTTACTGGAACAGACTGTGGATATAGTTTTGCGTTCTTTGCATGCAATGCTTTGCCCAAACTACCACCTGTGAACTTATAGAAAAACTTACCCACCATCATGGTATTCCATTCACACTACTCTAATCAAGAAACACTTCACAGTAAATGAAGTGTTCATGTTCAGGGAATTCACTGGCTTACCATGTTTCTCACCATCCTGAAGGAGCTGGCTTGATAGGACAGTGGAATGACCTTTTGAAAGATCAGCTGCAGCACCAGCTAGGTGGCAATACCTTGCAAGGCTGGATCAAGGGTCTACAGAGGGTGGTGAATGGATATGCTCTGAATCAGTGTCCAAAACATGATGCTGTTTCTTCCACAACCAGAACTCATGGATCTAAGAATCAAGAGATGGAAATAGGAGTGCCACCACTCACTATTTACCCTTAGTGATCCACCACCAAAATTTTTTCTTCCTGTCCCTAAGGTCTTAAGCTCTGCCGACCTAAAGGTCTTTGTTCCAAAGGGAGGAATGCTTCCACCAGGAGAAACAACAATGATTCTACTGAACTCAAGATTAAGATTGCCACCCAGCCCCTTTGGACTCCTCATGCCTCTGAACCAACAGACAAAGAAAGGGGTTACTGTGTGGTGTGGGGTGATTGATTTTTGACTACTGAAGAGAAATTGAACTGTTACTCCACAGTGGAGGTAGGAAGAGGATGTTTGGAATACAGGAAACCTCTTTGGGTACTTCTTAGTATTGCCATGTCCTGTAGTTAAAGTCAATGGAAAACCACAACCCAATACAGGCAGGAGAAGACATAGCCCAAACTCTTCAAGAAACTTGAAGAGTTAAAATGTTTACTGAAGGCAAAGGAACATAGACTGGGTGAAAGAAGAAGGTACTTATAGGCAAAGTAACAGAGAATGGGTAGTAGAAGAAGGTACTTATAAATACCAGCTATGATCACATGACCCATTACGAAACAAGAACTAGAATTGTTTTATTTCCTCCTCATTAAGCTATGAATATGTTTGAGTTTGTGTATTAAAAGCATGTAATGTATAAAGTGTATTGACTTTATACCATACAATTTAAGTTACAGAATACCAAAGAGAATAGTAAACACTGCTCAAGATCTTTGCATCCTCTACTGGGAAAAAGGTTAGTGCATTTTTGGTTGTATACAAGATAGTTGTTAAGCAGAAGTATAGCTGTTAAGCAGAAGTATAGCCTTGTTATTGTCTTTTGTTTTGTTTAGAGATTAATATGGCTTAAGGAGATGTGCCCAGGGGCAAACTGACAGCAGTGGACTTGTGATGATTAATTTCACTTGCTAACTTGGCTGACCCATAGGAAACCAGATATTTGCCCAGTTATTATTCTGTGTATTTCTGTGAGAGTGTTTTTCGATATACTAACAGTTAAATCAGTGAACTCTGAGTAAAGCAGAATACTTTCCACAATGTGGATTGGTCTCATCTAATTTGTTGAAGGTCTGAATGGAACAAAGATCAGGTTCATCCCTCCTCCCCAAGAGGTAATTCTCCCACAGGCTGCCTTCTGACTATATCTACAACACTGGCCCTTTCTGTTCTGTGGCAGATGGCCTTCGGGACTCAAACTACAACACTGACTCTCCTGGGTCTCCAGCCCAACGCACCCTGCAGACTTTGAACTCGCCAACCTCCATAATCAAGTGATCAAATTCCTTACAATAAATTACTTCCATATATATATATATATAATTGGTTCTGTTTCTCTGAAGAATTTTGACTAATACAATAAATACATTAAATTTTTGTCATGACCGGGTTTTCTTTCTCTCTTTCTCTGTCCCATACTCCTATTTCCTAAATTCACTGTATTCACTAAAGAATTCTTTCCTTGGCAAACATTCTTCCTTAGCAATTACTTTTCTTCTCAACTTCTTCAATTGATTCTCAAATATATGTTCTAGCCTGACAGTCCTCTAAAGTTACAAATCCTCATTTCCAAGGGTTTAATAGTGATTCTCTTCTGGTTATTCACCAGAGTCCTCAAAATGTTCAAAACTGAACTGTTTATTTTTTCTAAAAATACACCATGTCCCATTTTCTGTATTCTGTTAATAGCACAACTTTCTACCCTGCAACTTACCCTACAGACTTTGGTTACCCCAGTTCAAAATCTCATTTACTTTTTTATTTTCTAAACAACTGTTTGCTGAATGGTGACAAAGTTTCCTCTGTAACATCTCTGGCATCTATTCTCTTCTCTCCATCATCTCTCTGCCTCTGCAATTCACACTTTTGTTCAAGCCCCACTTGGGATGCTGTTGGAGAAGCCAGCAATCATAAGGTACTCCAAATTGCAAAGCAGCTGTGTTGTTGATACAGTCCAAGAACAATGAGCCACACATAAAGGATGTAGGATAGAATGCATTGTAAAGAGTACAAGGTAGAGTCAAGACAAATTCCAGATTCAGGATAAGACCAAGGGTTTGACACATTTGGATTGAAAGAGAAAGATTGGAAGCCATGAAAACTTCAGAGGATATAGCTTATCAAAAGGTCAGGAATGAGCAACCAATCTCAAGGACTGGGGTATTACAACTTTCTTTCCCTTCAGCCTTGTGGGAGCATCTGGGGTTGTGTGGGTTGCATCTGTCTGACTGATACTGGGAGGGACTGTAACTCTGAGAATGATTTGGTGTTTATCTTTAATCATGACTCTTGACTGTAGGATTCTTGACAGCAAAGATGGTAATTTTCATAGCTGTACCTCACTGAAGACTTAGATGGTTAAAAAACATTTTAATACTGGTGAAAAAAAACAAAACCAAACACTCTTTACTCTAACATTCAGCCATTTCATAATCTAATTCCAGCTTATCACCTCAAACTTATTTCTCATCAGAGATTTTTGGCTCCAGCAAACTGAGCTGATGCTTGAAGTGCATAATGCAGATTTCCAGCCACTGTTCTGGTAGTCCTCCATGTGACCAGAATTCTTTTTCTCCATATGTAAAAATTGCACTCAGCCTCCATGGACTGTCTTAAATGCCACTTCCTCCAAGAAATCCCATATGTCAGTCAGAAGTAATGCATGCCCCCTTCTCACTCTCTCCTTTGCAAATCAACAGGAAAAGAGAATCGTTTCTGAAAGCATGTATAATTTTCCCCTTATATTATGATTGCTTTTGCACATTATACCCTCCTACTTTTTTTTAAGTTCCTTAACAACAATTTATGAGTCATCTTGGTATGCCTCAGCAGTTGTCTGGTACACAGTGAACACAATATGTGTTTGCTAAAATAATAAAATTTTCAGTTTAACTTCTTTAGTTTTAAAAATCTATAGTTTATGTCAATATTTGCTGACCTAGTACATCATCAGTAGATGCAACTTTAACAAAATAATTCTTTCTCGCCCTTTTCAATTGCATATAGTCTAGTCATAGTTTTCTTTAAACTTAATCAGATGTGGCCCTAAGTCTATTATCCAATATCTGTGATACCCTAATAAAGGGAGATGCACATTCGTATGATAGTAATAGTTATGCATATATAGCACTGTAATGTGCTAGACATTGGTCATTATGTGCATAACACCTTTAATTCTCCAACGTACTTATGATGCCATTATAGGTGAAGAATCTGATGTACAAAAAGCTTGAGAGATTTGCCCAAATTCATGCAACCAAGAGATATAACCAGGATTCAAATCCAGGCAGTCAGGATTCAGAGTTCATGCTCTTAACTCCATTCTACAAATTACAACTCCAATCATATTCAACCAACCATTCAGAAAAATGGCCAAGTGGAAGGGATGGTCCCTGGTTTGAAGGGCACATCATCTTTCAGCTCCCTCCACAGGGTGACCTTGAACTCCTTCTCAAGGGAGAATGGAAGCCACTCTAGGGCAAAGAGTGAGTGAGAGATCAAGGACTCCACTGAGTATTTTTAAAATGGTATTTGTGCAACACAAATTCAATGTCATTATATAAGGCTTTTGGTACAGGGAGATATAGAAAATGACGTGTTTTAAGGTTGCTGCCTTTATAGTAGCCTCAGAACCAAACTTTCTAAAACAACAAAGTAGAATATATGTGAATACTGAAATCTCGAATACCCTTATTGCACACACCCTGCTGTGAGTAACTCTTTGAACAGAATTGCTGCTTAGACTTCAAACCACCACTGTGACCTCAAGAGGTTAGCAGAAAAGAGAAATTCTTTGGTTCAGAAACCAAAACATGGGTATAATGCCATTTAAAGGCATAAAACTTAGAACTGAATGTGGCTCTTTGGAAAAAGTCAGTCAATCCTCTTCTGAAAAAAGAGAAAAACTCAATGAAGCTTTTAAATTCCAGATTAATATAGACAGGCCTAATAGCAATAAAATATTATTTTGCTCATAAAAATATACGCCATGCTCATAAACATCATCAACTAAATCATGTTCTCTAATTGGTCCTGTTCATACCAGACTTTTTTGAAATTGTGAATTCAAAATGTGATTCTTTTCTATGTGAAATGGAAGATATCTGTTGGTGCTCTAGAGAAAGAAATAGTGAAATATAGGCTACATGAAATGCTTTGAGATCATGGAGAATATGTGATATAAAAATAAGAGATTTAAGAAGTAAAAGAAGACACCACACTCTAAAGCAATGAATTTAACCACACATCTGTAGATAATGATCAATGAGGAACAAAGTACTATTAAGAGACAGTACCAGAACAGAAGCCAGTGGCATCTATATGAGCTTATGATTGAACTAGCAAAAGAACAACTATAACAACAAAAAATTCTCTCAGATTTTAATTCTAAAATTATTGAAGGTTAAAAGAAAATTTCTAACTCATAGCCCACAAAATTATGTTTTAATGATGATCCCTGTCCCCTCCCCTAAATTCAGCAATTTTTGTCTTTGAGTATCTCACCAAAAAAGGATTTTCTTTTTCTTTCTTTTTTTTTCTGAAGCCAGAACACAGAGACAATGATATTAATAGTTATTATCACTATTGTTAAAATATAATAAAATAAAAGGGGGAGAGGAATGATGGAAGGAAAGAAGGGAGGGAGGGAGAAAAGAAAAGAAAGAAGATACAGTTTTAGTTTTGTGGCTTCTCTTGTAAAATGTATCAGGTCATATCATTCATTCTCCTCTCAGAGGAACTTATTAAAGTAACAGCTTGCTAATTTTCTCTAGGGTTGTCATTCTATGTTCATATACAACATTTTGTTACTAGAGTATTTGGTATATAATGATTGAATCTCTAACACTTATAAAAAACATTTTCTCAATGTACCAGATGCTCTTAGATTTTCTTTAATAGATTTATTAATAAAAGAATAACTACTAGTAAGAAAATTTTTAAAATAGTTCCAGTCACCTTTGATGAAAAAATATTACAAAAAGATGATGTTCACGGTCTCAAGTGAGTGATTTTATTATTCTTAACTGTTTAAAATAATCAGCCTCATAACACTTTAATGACCACCACTTTCTCACTCTGTATTTATGGTGAAGTCTTCTCATTAATTTACAGAGACAGATTAAATTCTCTAATATTTGCATTATTCAGATATATGACATGAGCTTTCTCTGTTCCAAGTTCCAAATGTGTCCAAGTCCACTTTATCCCAGTGATACAAACTGTGTGCTCCTATAGACTTTTCTATACAAATTTCATGGATTTTATCAGACCCTGATTATTGACAGCACTTAAATATTATTAAGATATGAACCTAATTTAATTTACTTTTCCTATTGTATTGAGTATATCAGTCATCATTTTACTATTATTCTTTAGGCTGAATGATTACCGTATATGTTACTGAGATGAAGTCAAAAGCATAAAACTAATAGATCATCTGTAATAAACAAAGTGGAAAAGTATATTCCCTCTGCACAAGCGTATGATAGTATTTGTGCCAAATAATATAGCATTTCTCCCCCGACGTGGTATTTTAAATATGCATTTGGTTGTCAGGCTCCCTGCCAACAGGCTACATGGGTCGCAATAGAGTCTCGCTGATAATTCAAAAGGTGTGTTAATTACGGGTTACAGTTTGGAATGTTAACAAGTTGCTGCTTAGACATCTCATCTATCTGCTTTCCATACAGGTGTGAAATATTGACAGCAAATTTTAGAAGTGTAATGACATTTTTACCTTTCACTTACTTGATTAGATTTTGATATGACTCATACTTTAATGGGAATAGAAATGATATCTCTGTTCTCATGGTAGCTATTTACCATAAGAAAGTAGTTGGAGAGTTCAAAAGAAATGCAACATTAAACATGTTAACAAAATAACCCTAGAACTTCATATACTTTTCTATTAGAGCTCAGAGGTTAATTTTGAACTCTAGGGGTCAAAATTTAACCATTTATACCACAGTCTCTTTTGTCCACAAATTCTGATGACAGAGAAAGCAGATCACAATGAAGCTTTGTTAGTTTATAGTATTATGTTAATTATATGATTACATTTTTTACATTAATAATCAGGCCACAGTAGGGAAACAATTCAACTTCAGGGCTCTTTTCACCTAATAGCGTGCCAGGAGGAAGCAAAGACCATAAAGAGGCCCAAATCTTGATGTGTATCTGCGAATATCTGGGTGAAAATTGTATAGAAAAAAAAAAAAACTAGTACAGCATGAAGGGAGAAAGTTATTTAGCATACATTTTTGCCAACACACTCCTAGAGAGTTCACTTTTTAAAAATGACGTTATGTAACTAACGAGCTTTAGATACTTATCATATCTAAATATCCTTTTTGAATTACCTCATTTTTTCCTACAATACTAGGATCATCAGTAAACACAGTAGTCAAAAATGCATCAGAAGATAAATATGCATCACTAGTAGATAAAGCCATTAGTTGGACACATAGTTTCTATATAATCAATGTTGCCCTTTTCCTCATTTCTTCCAGTCAAATTCAGCTGCCAACTTCAATCTCATGCCGTGTTGCTCTTCCATTTCCTGATTCTCTCTTTTGCTAAGCCCCCAAGTCTGATATGAAACTCTTTGTATACGACCTTTAAATATGTTTGCATATTTTATTTACTTTACCATGAGTGATAAAGATGATGATGATAGCAGTCATGCTGATGAAAATGATCGCAACAGAATTAAGATAGATTTGTTTTAAAAACGAAAAGTTTTTAAAATCCACCATTTATTGGTCCTTTTATATATTTGTGGAAGACAAGAAGCTTAATTTGGTTCCACTGAAAGCAGAGCCTCACACGAAGATTTGAGAACACATGGTTTGACTGGGAGGTCATCTCAATAAGTGGGAGTGGAGGAGTGGAAAAGGACAGGGAAGAAGAAGTGCTGATGTAGGAGCTTACTATTGAGTTTGCTTCTGTGCCAGCTCAGTTCTGCTGGGGCTTCTAAGAAGCAGACAGAACACCCTCCAAAAGCTGAAGAAGAGGAGCTGGCAGCTCTCACTTCCCATTGTTGAAAGGTGGTCTCCAAGAGCAACATATACCTCACTCTTAAAAACCTCACACTCCTCAGCAGTGTTTATTTCAGACCATAGCTGAAATACTAGCATAGCCAAGGAAGTTCTGAAGATAAAAGCTGAAAGATGTACATTAGGTGCTTGAGATGGAATATCACTGTCCAGTGAGAAGTTATGTTTGGGCTCATAGAATCATTCTTTCATTGGAGTACAACTTAGTGACTAGCATTTCATCTCGTATATTTTCCTTTGCAACAAAAAGTAATAAAGTGACCAGCCTGGGCAACATAGTGAGATCTCGTCTCTACAATAAATCCAAAAAATAGCTGGGTGTGGTAACATGCGTCTGTAGTTCTGGCTACTTGGAAGGTTGATGCAGAAAGATCGCCTGAGCCCAGCAGGTTGAAGCTGCGGTGGCCAGGAGCATGCCACTGCATTCTAGCCTGGGTGACAGAGTGAGACTCCAACTCAAAAAAAAAAAGTAATAAAGCAATGATAGCCTTGACAGCATTTACGTAAGAAAGGAGGAGAAAGGATCAGCTAAGACTTCTCCCCTTTGAGCACAGACTAGTGGTTTATTATTATAAAAATTTAATCTTCTTTGTTAAGGTAGCCCAATTTCAACTTCTGTGAAAATGATAATGGACAGTAAAATGGTCAAAATGTACTCTACAGAAAAAAACTTAGAAAAAAAAATCCACGATAACTTGTAAATTGTGACAAAAAGAGATTACTGATTGGCTCCACACCTATAGCAGACTGTTACCTTGGTAATCTCCAATAAATCAGGCCTCCGGGTGTTCAATACCCCTGTGCAATGGCTCTGTGATGCAAAGAGAACTTGATAAACATTGGCACATATCCACTTAGAGCTCTCCCCCATGAAGACAGGCATCATACAGATCACAACCCACAAAGAAACTCAGGCTAAAGTCTTGAATAAGAAACAACTACGGAAGAAGAGAGCCAGTTTAGACTTTCTGGCGCTATCTGAAAGCAGATGGTTGAGTGACCTCAGTTACACTATATAAAGCAAAAGAACTATCCACAAAATCATGAGAAATATTAAAGCATTATTTTTAAGCTACTAAGTTTAGATAGTTTGATTTGCACTGATGTATAAGTGATACAGAAATTGGTACTAAAAATGGAGTTCTACACAACAAAAACTACAGTATATGACAATCACCTTGGGAATATAAAGAGACTGCTCAATAGAGGCTTGAAAAGCAGTGAAAAAAGTGTGGGTGAAGCTTGTAAAAAGAGAAACTATCATTAGTGGAAGTGTAAATAAGATTGGGGCCTGTGATAACTTTGAAGATCAGAAATGTACTTAAGCTTGTGGTTATTCCCATGTAGATTAACATAGCATATTAACATATCAATTTCTTCCTTTCTGTCTCTTATAAAAAAGATACTGCAAAAGAGAATTGAACTACAGGTAGAATCGGCCAATTCCCAAGCAGAATTCAGAGAGGATATTTCCAACCCAGAACTTTGTGGATGAGAAAATAAAACTCTTTATTTTCAACCTCATCAGATAGCAAACAACAAAAAATTCTCAAGTAAGAAATAATCTCAGGGCAAAGATAAAATCCAAAGTGCCACCATAAAATATGACTTCAGGATCAAGATCAAATCAAAGATGAAGGTGTAATACTCTTTGTGAAAACTTCAAAGATTAAAGAAAATGATTTATAGATCCTAAAGGCTTGTTTGAATTCTCAGGGTGTTGTTCCACCACAGTCAGCCTGAAGTAGAGATGGACTGGTTTTGAAGAGATTTAGGAGGGTAGCTTTAATCTAATTGAGTAAATTATAGTTTGATATATAGAAAACCCATAAGTTATTCAAAAGAATTGAATCAGCTTGGGACATAAATAGTTCAAAATTAAAAGATGTACCTGAGCCCCCAACTTTCTGCAGGCAGGAAACAGAAGGGGAATTTTTTTCAGCTGCAAACGTATGTCATACCTTATAGAAAATGAAAGACAATTCAGAAAGCAAAGTCCAGAGCTGAGTCTACTGTGTGCAATCACAAGCAATGGATTGGAGACCCACTCTCAAAATGCATACTTAAGTCTCAGACAATGAAAAGTTTCTGAACCCAGAACAAGGAGAATTGAAGATATATACCCAGTAGGATTATAGAATAACTACAGACAATAACTCTTACATGCCTTCAATCCTTTTCAAATGGGAACCTCTATTGTGTTTATCTTGTCCTACTGTGTATACCATGTATCAAGTATGTGTAGAACAAATAATTTGTCTTTTTAGTTTTCAAGTCTTGCCATCCAAGGAGTGGTGCCCAAAGAACAACTCTAAGACATCACACATAAGGCACCCCATCCCAGACATGTCATTGTACCTGTATCTGATTAAAATGATGAGATTGGGAAGTTTTCTATGGTTTGAATGTTTGTGCTCCCTCTAAAATTCTTGTTGAAACTTAATCACCATTGTGATGGTATTAAGAGGTGGGGCCATTGGATCTGCCCTCATGAATGATTAGTGCCTTTAAAAACTCTAGAAGGAATTAGCTTAGGCCCTTTTTGGTTTTTTGTCTCTTCTGTTGCTTCTGCTATGTGAGGACATAGTATTACAGGTGCCATCTTGGAACCAGAGACTGGGTCTCTCACCAGACACCAAACCCTGTGTTTCAGGGTGGTTTGTTATATACCACTGGATAATGGAAACACCATCTCCATGGGAGAACTATGCTTATTCACCTCCTGCACTTTGATCTTAGACTTCTCAGCCTCTAGAATTGTACAAAAATAAATTTCTGTTCTTTATGTTATCCATTTTCAGGTATTTTGTTATGGTAGCACAGACTAAGACAAAGTTGAAGTTTGAGTTTGGTACCGAAATGGGATTTGACTTTGGTAGTCTTGAAAGGGAAGATATTTTGCAAGACAAATTGATGAAGCTCATTAAGAAACAAAAGGTGATCTGTAGTACACCCTCACATTAGTGTTCCCCAGTGAACCACCTTTCCTTTTATTCATGCTACTGTACAGTCGCCTACCATACTGACTCTCGACCATGTGACTTACTTTGCCAATGACACATTACCAAATGTGATGCAGGCAGAAGCTTGATAATCTCATACACTGCAGGGCTTTTCTTCCTGGAACACTGCCTCTTGGAAGTCAGTTGCTTTACTGCAAAATGCTCACACTAAATTACTGAATAAGGAGAATTGTGTTGTGAGAGGCCCTGAATACAAGAGGCCATCTTCAATGTTCTAACCCTATTGAGATCCCAACGGAATGCAACTATATACATGACTGCAAGCTATACCACATGGAATAAAAAAAAACTGTTCAGCTGAGCCCAGTCAACACAGGATGTTCAAGTAGTAGCAACTCACAATTACTTTAAGCCCCTATGTTTTGGAGTGGTTTGTTATACACCACTGGATGAAGAAAACACCATCCCCGTGGGAGAACTATGCTTCTTCATCTCACCAGTCTTGGGCCTGGCCCTGAGTTTTGTATCTTTATATTTTCATACCTGGCAAAGTCTTGCTTTGGTCAATTTGCTTTGGTGTGGGTAAAGGTGACAATCCTAGTGCTAATGTAGGCTTGAAGGGGCGTTGTGGATTTCCATTTTCTTCCTTTAACAGCTTCTGACTTCTACCATGAAAAGAACATTTTACAGGTAGCTATTGCCTCTCCAGTTTGGGCTCCAGGGCAAGCCAGGACTGGGATGAGATAAGTGATATGTCAGGGAGACATGATTTAAGGAAGTACTCAGTCTTGGGGTCTTGTGAGTGCTGTTGTTGCACTTACACAGCTCTGAGAATGAATTCCTCCTTAAATTTTGTAACCTAGGTACCTCTCATCTCACTATAGTCCTGGTCTTGCTTTAGAGTGAAGTATGTGAAACAGGCATGCCCCAGCTGACCTGTAAACACACTAGACAGAAGTAAATCTTTATTGTTGTTTGTTACTGAATTGTTTTTGGTTGTTTTTTTTCTCAGCAAGTTAACAATGCAAACTTTGGTAATCAAACTATGATATTCTATTACTTCTGCACCTTTATAATCCATACACTTATGAACTAAATTTTGTCCCCCACAAAGAATTTGTAAATTGAAATCCTAACCACCATGGGAGTATATTTGGAGACAGGGCCTTTAAGGAGATAATTAAGGTCAAATGAGGCCATAAGAATGGGTTTTAATCTGATAAACTAATGTCTTTACAAGAAGAGAAAAAGACACTAGAGATTTTTTTTCTTTGCACATGCACACAGAAGAAAAGGCTATGTAAGGACACAGGGAGAAGGCAGCTGTTTGCAAGCCAGGAAGAAAGACCGTACCAGAAAATGAATTATCTGACCTTGATCCTAGACTTCCTAACTCCAGAATTGTGTGAAAATAAATCCTGTTGTTTAAGTCATCCAGTCTGTGGTATTTTGTTACGGCAGTCATAGCACACTAATACACATACTTAGCATGTTGTTGAACACATGTTTAAAGTCTGTTACATAAAAGCTTGTTATCTCTCACTCTCTCAGCGTGAAGCGTATCTTATTTTTAAGTAGAATTTATAAGACTCTAAAATCCCGCATGTCTACTAGTCACTAATGTAAATTCTATCTTTTAAAGGATTCGTTTAGATTTTGATTTCGAATTGCAGTATTTCTGTAAACAAAACTTGTGTGGAAGGATACAACCTGCATGTACATAACCTTTCTTTAAACTCTACCACCTACCCCTTCACTCTAGCATATTGGTCTTTGTGATTTATCTAGTAGATTCAAATGTGGATGCTTTGCAATCAAGAATTTCCTAAGATTTTAATCATTATCATGAAAAGGGACATAGTTGTTGCTTATGTGACTTAGGGGGAAATTAGGTAGATCAGGTTCTATAGTTATGCTCCTGTCTCCTGAATCTTAGGTAAGGCAATAAAATTTTGTGTCATGATTTTCTCAACTGTTATTCCTGTAGTCACTTCTTGTACTATGGTTCTATGACTTTATTACTCTAGGTCTTAGGACATGTATTTCCTTGTTTGATTTATATCACATATTTTAATGTTCTTTGTTAATGTTTTGACCTAATCCTAAAGTGTAGTTCATTTTTTTACTGTAATTATCTGATGTTCGTTTAAAATAAATCTACAAATTAAGTATAATTTTTCTCAGAATTTTTGAACATGAAAAAAACATACATCAGTGCTACATAATTAAATGCCATTTATTTTTTGCACTGTTTAAGAAAGCTACAGATATTCAATTGCCATTGAAATATTTTTGTAAACCATGCAACCTTTTGCACAAAAGATAATTATGAAATAGCTAACATTCATTTGACCACAACCAATAAATAATTTATGAACTGGGTGTTTGAAATTATGCAAATATTCTAAATACTTTTTGTTGCCTGTACATCTGAGTAAGTATGATTCAGAAGAAAGTGTGCGATGGATTAATAGATTCAACATTGAAGAGATTTGCATTTCTACAGAGTTCTTTTCTTTGCTGGTTCCTACTATCTTTAGTATCATGGCTCAGAAAACAAGCTTGACAATACTGTCTCTAAATGTATTTGAATATCCTGGCATCCCTATTCATCAGCCTCTTTGATGCTTTAAATGTCTTTAGCTTTCTTTCCAGAATTCTTTATGAAGGCAGAAAGATACGCTTTTAGTAGAGTATCCAACTATTTTATAATACACACTAAATGGAGGGGGAAATGGGTGTCTTTAAATATTTTATATATCTGTGATAGCCCATAGCAGACCTCTGATAGAGTAAGTTCTAGAATGAACTCATTCCTGTGAGCCAGGTGCCACATACAACACCACAGCCATGACTAGGAACTGCTGACTTCATACATGCCCCATGAAAAATGGAAATCTTATGGATACCTGTAAATTGGTAGACAAACTTTATTAATAATTATATTTATATTGTCTTTAGTATGGATTAATGTTGCAAGAAGGAAATATGTTTGATTTTTGAATTATAATCAAATATAGGAATTTTAAAATGATTTTTAACAGTATATTATCCAAAAATATTTCTTAGAAAGTACTGAAAAATGTAGAGTCATTTATTTTCATTTTATCAAACCCTGGGGTAGGGAGTGGAAAATCTCTTAATAAAGATATTCAGAAGTCTCCAGTCAATGTTACTATACTAAGAAAAAATTCATTATTTATATTGTTAGTAACTGTGCTGCTGTTGCTTTTTCTTTACCCATATATATATTGGTCTCTGATCAAATTTTATCACACAAGGTAATCTATGTATTGATAGATTGGTACTTTCCATTGTTTTGTAAATCCAATGAACATTTAAAGAATAATAGAAGAAAATTATACTGTTCAGAGAGCTATGGATTGGCACAGACACTTGAGTACTATTCATCTTGAAAGGCCTTTTTCCTGTAATGTCTGTCTGCAAGCTTGGGTGCTATCTAATATTTTGCACATATCCAAAAAAGTAATTCACATCTTGTGAGTTTATACCTTCAATATTGTTGATGCTTATTTTCTCTGAAAGAAACAATTTTACTTAATCCTACTCAGGCTTTCATCACCACAAAAGTTCCTAAAGCAAAAGCAATTATTAGGTTTAACTGTCGAGCCAAACACAATAATGTCTCATTACTATTTGCCCAACTCATACTATTAAGTAGCTTCCTCTCCATTCAACCGACATTCGCCTCCTTTTTTCAGGTGTTTACTTGTGTGTTTTTCTATACTGAAAACCCAAACCCACAAACTCTGATGACTAGAACAAAGAAGTTGCCTTTTTTTTTTAGCACAGTTGTATGAATAATAGTTGCTTATTTTATTGTTATAACGCACTATCTATTTTGTTCTGTGGTTGCACAGCACAGATTCACCAACTTTCTTCACTCTCCACCTCCCCACCCCCCATGGAAAGTGACACTGTTTTCTTAAGTAATCCACAAATAGTGAAGCAAAAGAACACATCAAAAGCTGTGCACCCTGGGGAATGCTTATTCTGTTCTACATAGAATTCAGCTGAGTTAACTTTAAAACATTCCTTTTCATTTAAGTACTCCCTTAAAACAGCATAAAGGCTAGAGCACCATATAAGCTGCTTACAATTTCTACTGCACATTTTATCAGGAACGCTATCTATCCCAGATTTCTTCTCTTCAGAAAGATTTTAATGATCCGAGGTCACACCTTTTAAAAAGAATGAGGTCTAGTTTTACATAAGAAGGTCCAACTTGTAGGGTTTTATTTTCTTTTTATACTCAGACCTCACAAACCGAGGACCACAGTCTTCAAATAGCATTCCTTGTTAAAATTGAACTCAGAAAAGAAGGTTATTCTACCTCAGAATTTTAAGTAAAGCTTCTACAACAAAGTTCAGTGTTCCAAAGCTTTAAATAAATCTGAATTAAAGCAGCACTCCATCACTAAGGTGTTTAAATCGGGTTGCTAATCCTCTTATTCTTGAAACGTGGCCTGGCATTTGGGTGGAGAGCAGTGTAGACCTGGGATTGCTTCTCGAAGTGGGGGCCTCAGACCACCTGTGTCACAATCACCTGGGCGCCTACTAAAAACAGAGAGTTCTAGGCCTGCCCCGGTCTGAGACTGAACCAGATTCCCTACAGGCGGTCCCTGAACCTGCACCACTGACATATTCCCAGGTGATTCTGCATCCACTGCAGCTGGAGAGCCACTGCTGGGCGTCCATCATTGAGGCCAGGGTGGGAGGAGTCCAGTTGTCATCACCTTTTAACCTCTTCCATTCGTCAGTTTTGGGAGACTAGTGTTTTTAAGTTGAGCCTCACCACCACCACTTTGAGGCCAGGATTATGCTAAGAAGATTAAGGTCCCTTCGAATATTCAGAACTTTTGTCTCCCTGCTGTCAGCAACAAGGAAGCTGGCAAACGCTGGTCTCTCACAGTAACATTTAGTGCCGGTCAACACACCGTATGGGCTAACATCTGAGCCCAGAAATAGGAAAGGCGAGTATAAATAGATTTGAATTGGGGTTGGACAAGGATTTGGCAGGCAAAAAATGACTGTGTGTTGATGGGGTGGGGAAGGATAGCTGCCAGTTCAGGGATCGGTGGTGGAGAAGCTTCCTGACCCTTGCCCACTCCAGAAGCTAGAGATTACTGTATGGTCTCTGGACTTTGGGAGCCTTTGGCTATAATTAGGGAGGTGACTGCTTTCCCTGGCTTCTTCCATATGCATGTTAGTTGTGTTTGGCACTAAGCAGCAGTGTTTGAAGAGTGCCTGGCCCCCACTAGCATTTAGTAGAGCCAGTCACTGGAAAAAATGACAATGGTATCTGGCATAGAATTCAGGTGCTAAAATACCTTTATTAAAATAGAGGAAATAGCACCTATTAGGAAGTGACCCCGAGCTACCAAATTTTATTAGACTGGGAGGAGGTGTTTTTCCCTCCCTCTTTAAAGCATACGGTAAATTTCCTTCTGTCTTTCATGGTATTTAGCTACAGAAATGGGTGCATTCAGTAATTTCAGATTTTCAGTGCTATTTTTATGGCAACTCATTTTGTGTAGTATCAGGGAATACCGAGCTGTGACTTGGCATGTTTCAATAAAACTTATTGTACATATTTAACTGAAAAGAAAATTTGATGGGGTAGGAGAGAGAGTCAACACTGCTGGCAATTTCCCATCAGCACTGCAGGAGGTAAAAGTCAAAAATAAAGCTTATGGGTTAAGTCTGAACATGGCATCCAGGCTTAAAAGAAATGCCATTTCTCTTTTTTCATCCTGAGGTGGGAGAGGAGATTTGACAGAAGTGAGTGAAACCTCACTCCATAAGAGTCGTCTGAAGCCAGCCCCAGTGTCAGCAGTGAGCATGTTAACCAGTGGATGAAGTGGGCCATGTCCACCCTCACAACTCTACAAAACCACTTGAAAGTCAGCATGAGGTGCCGGCTCTCCCACTCTCTCAATGAAAAGCATACTTCTTGATTAAAAATGTATGTTTCTACTTTATGCCAAAACAAGAGAGCATTATTTTCAAGATGATCATAGAAACCAAGTTAAATGTGTTTCTTATTTCAAGAGATAAAAAAGCATCGCGACTCAGTGAAGAAACATTTCAGTGCTGGATGCTGGTTTAATGTAGCACTACTATGCACGTAATTTATTTTGAAACACAGTGATGTATGAAAATCTTCCGCATTTTTGACAGAATGAGATTACACATCCATCCCCCTCTATGCTTTAAAGGAAAAAAAAAAAAACCCTTGACTTAGCCTGCCAGTGTTACAGATAATATCTGCGGATGTCTGCATTGTAATACTCCTCTGTTAGTTCCACTTTCAGAGATAGTAATTCCTGGAATAATTTCATTCATAAAGGGTTCCCAGAGGAGTAAGGTGGATGGTCAGGAAAAGATATTGAAGATAATTTGTAGTCCTGTTGGACAACTTCTCAAGTCAGTTTGATTCTCCCTCATCAGCAAGGAGACTAAGGACAGTTTGAATGTGGAGGAGAGAGAGAAGGTGTCAGGATTCAGGTAGCTCCTTTTATAGGGGTTAGCTTTTTTAGAGGGCAGCAGGTTCAATGGGAATATTTTCACAGAGGCCCTTTCTAGGTTTGGGAAGAGAGCGACTACTGTCTGACCCTGGAAACTCAGTTCCTAGATAATAACATTATTCCACATTTTACTTTCTCTTCTCAAGCATGAAGCAGAGCTTATAGGTGAATGACATGGTGTGCAAAATAGAGGGAGATATGAAGTAAATTAAAAAAAAAAAAAGATTTGCCATCCATAATGGGACAAGGCAGTTCCTAAATTGTAGCTACTTACATTCTGTAGAACAATTAAAGATGACTATCAAGTTAACATCCTTTAAGAATACTTTACAGACTAGATTCATTCATAAATACAAATATGTAGCCACATCCCTCTGAAAGTTTTCTCTTCTGTATAACTTAATAGCTTTTTAATCAATTCATAGAATTAATTAGAGGCGTTTTTATCTGTCATTCTACAAACTAGAAATCTCTATCAGTAGATGTTTCTTGCTTTTTTTTTTTTTATTAACCTTGACCCAAGAGGTATCCCTGGAATCATGAAGATTTAACTTTATTTAATTGAGGTTTAACATTAAAATAAATATCATCACAGAAACATTTCTTGAAAATTATTAATCAATGAATGATATTCAGAATTAATCTTTTTTAGTGAGAATACTTGATTAAACAGAATAACGCCTAGCCCAACCATTCCAGACAATACATTTTTCTGTAATAATGCACTAAAAAGACAGATGGTAATATCAGATTATGAATCAAGAATAGCTAAATTGTAACATTTTGTGCAGAGCCATTAATATGTAAAACCTTAGAAATATGGAATTAATTAACTTATTTATTAAGTATTTATTTAGTGTCTACCATGTGTCTTGCAATGTATCAAGTATTAAAGAGTACTCAAAAATCACATGGCATTATTCTTTTCCTCTAGAAATTTATAACACATATTAGATTTTCACATGAATGACTGTAGAAAAACACACTAAATAATGTAATCAGAGCATAAACCATGACACCTAAGCCATAGAAACAATGAAATCAGCAACATTGGTCCAGAGAGGAAAAGAAGAATTACTGTTTAATTTACTAGCAGCATTATTTTTTTCAAACCAACAATTCTGATAAATTGTGGTAATTCACAAATGAGTATCTAAATGTATATGTTTCCAAGCTTTGCACAATTTACTCTTCGTTCAAGTTTAGTACACATTCACACAATATGTCCTACGTCAAGGCCAAGAATACTCCAGAAGTCAAGTATTAAAGCTCTAAGTCTCGCAGTATTTGATAAAAGTGGTCTTTGAAAATATGCATCTCCAAAAATCATAGATCTGAAAACCTTCCACCTCTCTCTACAGAACAGTCAACCTGTTTCTTGTTGAGTACCTGGGCATGGAAAACTGATAGACTGTTGGTTTGGAGTATTTCTGAGACTGGTGCTGTGCTACCACTACTACCACCCAGGCATAATAGGCACTGCTAGTTCTTTAGTTATTGTTAAAGCTGCTAGGGGTCTTTTAATGGGCTATTTAGAAAAAAGAAAAGAGGACAATTGGCCCTGGGTGGTTTTCAAGTGGTGCTATTACTGGTTTGTTTTCACAGATTGGCGGTACCCTACAAGAGGCAATGTTCAAGAAATAAAATTACAGTTGTATTAACAGCTTCAAATAATGATTTTTTTTTTTCACATCGTTGTGCAGGTTTTAGTGGTGCAAGAATGAGTGGTTTTAATTAGGCCTTCTTTCTTAGAAGGGTTGAGTAGAACTCTTCACCCCAACAGAAGGAAGAAGAATGGGGACAAAAGCCACGTTATCATTTTCTGATATTGCTGGTCCCTATTTGACAAAATCTTACCATGATTTTTATTCAAATAATTAAAATGCTGGGATGTAGGGTCCTTTGCAGTAGAGCTTATCATGAAGTTTAAAGACCCCACTTCAGGGGGAAATCTTCAGAAGCTGAATTACCCTAGATTCCTGCAGAGTAAAATGATCTTCTGAAAAGTTGACTAGCATATTTTGGCTGTGAGCATAAGAAAACACCACAAACAAAATATTTGTATAGTTTATAAAACACTCGGGCTGAATATTAAAAGCATCTGTTTTCACGAAATATAATTATAAAGTACTTAAAGTGAATCAGGAGGCAGGATTCACAAAACATTAAACATGTCATAAACAAGCCATTTGACTCATCCAAATACTATGGGTAATAGATGGACTGCTGATTTACAAAGGAATACTTTCATTGAAGATTCTGACATCAGAAACCATGACAGCAAGATTCAAATGCCTCCTGATGTCATTCTGGAATGAATAAATTCTGGGTCAGTTATTGAAGCAGTTGGATTTTTTTTTAAGAAACACATGAACAAAGATAGCCTTAGTATTTTATAATCTAGTGAATTCGTGCAGTCAAGACCATTCCAACAAAGTATGTGTTGATGGTGAACATTAGAATATATTATACACCCATGAATTGCAGCCACACTTCATCTGTAAAAGGGCATTAACTGTCCCTCAAGAGTGAAAGATTCCAATGTGCTAAAATGAAAAGTATCTCTTTTGTTTTTATTTGAACATAACAAAGCAAAAAAATTCATTGTGGACATTATGAAGTCAAAAGCAATTCATAATGGCATTGCTGTTTTGTGAAAGGAGAACAGATAGAATTCACTTTCTAAGATTAAATTGAAACTTCCTTCTCCAAATGTTAAGCTAAAATTATGGGCAAAAGTCTTTTCTCACATTTGCATCATGGGACTTAAGGCTGTTATTCTTTCCTCTTACAAGACAAACTCCTGGGAACCCTACATACTTATCAGGAGCAAAATATTGGGTTTGACATCTGCAGTATACATCTTTGTTGAATTTTGTCCCAAGTAAAAATACAAGCATGTTGTTTTATTGTTCTTCTGAGGTCTTAGGAGTTTGTCTTTTTTGCAGGCTCAAAAATGACACTAATCCTATAGGGATATGTCAAGTAAGACCATTTGACCTCACCTATGCATACATAAACTTTCTACTATTTAGAAGAAAAGAAAGTAGAAGAGGGAAGATAAGGAAGACGGGCAGAGGATACGAATAAAACCCTGTGAAAAGAAGAGGTCACTGGGTATAAAAACTGGATGCTGCCAAAAGCAATGGGATTCTAAGGTTAGCATATCCTGGTGTACTCATGGGGAGCAGTTGCTAAAATTGTGAAAATCTGAAACAAGTACTGAAGCTTCATGTTCTCTTTTATAAAGCGCTCATTCGCCTTTTTTGCTCATTTAATGTGCTTTATTTGACTGCTGATTAGAGTGTTTGACCCTGATAGTTCTCTTCACAGATGCAATGTTCAGCCTGAGACCCTTTAGCAAGGCACACAACACCAGCCTTGGGACCCAATGACATCTTTGAACTTTAGCTCTTTCCTCAAGCTTGATTAGAGATTTTATCCCCACTGCCAAAGGGAATGGGAACCTTTAATGAGAAATGGTGTTTTGTGCAGAAGCCATTGATACAGGAAGGAGAGGGACTCTACAAATTAGAGGCTAGCCTGACAGAAAAGCTACAGGACTGAAAAATCGCTTTAAAGAAATGCACCATTATAAATCACCATGTAATTAGGTCTGCAATATATAAAATGAGCATGAAGCATATGGAGAATAATTTTTACAGATATTGTTAATATGAATCTTAAATACCACTATAAATGTTTTGCTACCTCAAATCCGTAGGGCTATAAGAGTGAATCAATGAAAATTCTATCATTTGAAAAAGGAAAATATCTGTACTACATCTCATGGCATTTGATATTCTTTTTATTAAAAGAACACTTTTGGTCTTGAATGCAAAGTTCCTGGGGAAAATGTATTTCTATTGTCATTATTTTGCATGTAATTGTCTCTTGATTTTATTAATATATAGAATAGTTAAAAAATATTTTTTAAAGGAAAAACTCCAAATGCTTTCTGTAAAGCTCACCCTCTGAACTCTCATAGGTACACCATTAAACACGAACTTACCTTGTTTAGTCTGTAGTTTTCCTCCTGAGAAACAGCTAGATAAAAATCAAAATTCTCAACTACAGCTCCAAACTATTCAGCTAATCTGGGGAATATCACTAAAATAAATCAATAACTTACTAATGAAATTAGTTAAATTTAAATAACTTTTTTTTGTAAAGAGGATCCATTGAATTATTCTATAGGTCTCCATTAAGTCACTCAAAATTATTCTATATGTTTCTTGGGTATAATTAGATGAATTTTCTGTATACAAGAGGCATCATAAAATTTCAGTCACAGTCACGGTTTCTAAAGAGACCACCAAATTGCTCAGGGGGAGAGAAACGTTGCTTTCTCGAGCTTTCTTTGAACGGTTGCTAATACATAAGATGGACTTAGAACTATATTATTTTTATCTCTGTCAGAATTTCAGTGCTTTGATCCACTCAGGAAAACAAAGTTCAACATTTTATATAAGCTCAGGCATAGATTATATGGCCTGCAACATGACAAACCCTGCAGGAAACTGTTAGGAGGCAGCATGAGTCTCTCACCTGGGTGGTTATTCTAGAAAATTGATTACCCCATTGCTACATGGAAGGCAAATTTGTACTGTGGTCTCTCCATCAGTGCCCTAGTTTTTACCTTTTTTCCTTTCCCCGTGTTTCAGCCATTCAATCTAATGCACCACTGAGACACTCTTCTCTTTACCTTTCTTACAAGTTGTCTTTTCTTTGTTCAGAAAACATAGATATGCTCCAGGAATACTAGATGTTTACTGTAGTTACTCATGCAGGCTGAATATTTTTTAGGCAAGGAAACTGGTGTTTTAAAAAAGATCTCTATTTTAATCCAATCCACCTCCAGTACTGCAAAATGCAATGCAAAAATGTTTGTTTTAAATATTTAACAGTTACCAGTTGAACTAAAGAATCAAGGCTCAGAAATAAAAAAGATATAGACTTGATAGCATATTGGACCAACATAATTAATTTTAACTTTTAATTATAGTTAAGTGTAGGAGTTGCGTATAGTCATAATTCAACAGTTCTTCACGTTTTATATGTCTGATTCCATCAACTCTGATGATTATCAGCACTAAACACAGGATTCTTTTGGGTGTTTGTGTTTGCTTATCACCTAAAATATGAGCTATCTTTGTGTTATATGCACATTTCATCAGCATTACATCAACCTTTTTATGCGAAAGGGGAGAAAATAGATTATTTGTGTGCATGAAAATGTGTTTACACACACATATATACCTCCATCTTGAGAGTCATTTTTAAAAAAGATTCTTAGACATCTTTTAATAGGTTTTTGAAGACAAGTACAATGAAGCTCAGAGGTATTAAATATCTTGAGCAAACCCATAAAAGTGTTTGAGCTGATGATTCTGCACAGCCAGTGAGTCTCTTGAGGATTCTAAAAATGCACCGATTAGTCTGTCTACACCTATGGGGATTCTCACTCTTCTCTCCAGTCCCTATTTATCCTTTCCTTACAGATCACTCTTGTCCTGAATTGTGTACTACTCACCCCTTTGCTTTATCACACACGTATGAGGGGAGATCTTGAAAAAAATGAGATTTTTTTTGGAGAGCAGACCCTTTGTAGTACAGGCTTCTCTCTCTAGTTAAGTGTTCTAGGAACCTATTGGCTTTAGCTAGAAGATTTGAGAAGTTTGCATCACAATCGGCGGAAGAAACATCCCGAGTTGTTGCAAAAGGTAAATGGTTCTTACACCATGGAAACACATCTGCCCACACCACACTGACTGTTCAGCTGTTTTATTTTTTTGTGTTTTTTTTTTTTAACCAGAAATGGCATAAGTCCCATGTCCTACCCTCCCTATTCATCCGATCTCTCCCTAAGAGACTTTTGTTTGTTTGCTTCCCCGGATGAAAAAAGACCTCAAAGGGGAACGTTTTACTATGTGGAAGAGGTAAAAACAGCAGAGCGCTAAAAGTCATCAAAATTGACAAGTTCAAAAACTGTTTTAAGCAGTCAAAAAAGCACCTTGATAGATATATTGCATGAAATGGAGAATACAGAAAGTGACTGAAGTTTAAACATGTAAGAATAAATACATGATTTTTTAAAAATAAATTCTGAGGTTTTGGGGATCCCCCATATGCTTGCTTGCACAATATATCATTTACTTTTACTTGTTTTTGCACTTTATAAATAGACATCATACCATCTGCATTATTGAAGACTTGTTTATTTCACTCAAGATTATGTTCTTAAGATTTGTCTGTGCTGTCGTGTATCTCCGTAGATCAAGTTAATGTTTATGACTATGGAATATCCCATTATATGACTATACCACTTTTTAAAAGTTATTATTCCACTAATGGCCATTCAAGCTTTTTTTTCCTCTTTTGGTTTTTATGACACTTCACTATGAAAATTCAAGCACACAAGGAAATTGAATATCTGGGTCATAAGAAAAATGTTGTGCTTTACAAGAAAAAGTCAAATTGTTTACAATTTTTAAATTATATTTTTAAGTTATCTTAAGAGCTAGTGTGTAGGTAACATTAAATGGAAACTTGAAAAGATAACATGAATATGTAATTTGAATAAATAATCAATACATTTAATGGAATTTTCAAAATGCATAAAAGGATATACAATAAGATTTATGTCCCTTCCCAATTTTGTCCCTTAATTCTTTATGACCCCCTTCAGAGATAAGCATTGTTACCAGACTTTAATAGACAGTTCTTTAAAAATCCTCAATGTCAACAAATCATTGTTTGAGTATGAATTTGAATTTTGAAGTATTCAAAGATATTTTGGGCCAATTTAAGAAATCAATAAGCAATAAAATATTGGCGAAAAATTAACTTATATCTAAAAAATAATAACTCAGTATGACAAATGAGATCTTTCAGAAAGTTACAGCTAACATAATTATTTAATGATGAAGCAGTTTTCCCCTCCTAAGATTGAGAACAAGGCAAGGATGTCCACTTTCACATCTTTTATTCAATGATGTACTAGATGTCTAGTCTGTATAATACAACAAAAAGGGAAGAACATGTAAAGGCAAAAAAAAAATAGTAAAAACATTCCTAGTCACAGATGATATAAATATTTACATAGATAACTCTAAACAATCAATAAGAAAAGAAGAAAAACTACTGAAACTAACAAGTCTCAGATTAAAGTCCAATGTAAAGTCCAATTTCGTTTCCACAACCTAGGAAATTATTGGAATTTTAGTGTTAAAGTTTCTATGTATATTAGCATAAAATATTAGAAATTAATTTCACTAAAAATATATAAAACCTTATACTGAAAGCTACAAAATGTTGCTAAGAAAAGTTAAAGAAGACATAAATAAGTAGGAAGTCATTAAAATGTCCAGGAATTAGAAGGTTTAATATATTAAAAAGTGAGGCCAGGCACGGTGGCTCGAGCCTGTAATCCCAGCACATTGGGAGGCCAAGGTGAGGGGATTGCCTGAGCCCATGAGTTCGAGAACAGCCTGGGAACCTTGGAAGACCTCATCTCTACAATAAATTTAAAAATTAGCCGGGTATGGTAGCGCACACCTATAGTTCCGGCTACTTGGAAGACTGAGGTGGAAGGACCGCCTGAGTCCAGCAGGTCGTCGCTGGGGTGGCCGTGAGCATGCCACTGCACTCCAGCCTGGGTGACAGATTGAGACTCCAACTCAAAAAAAATAAGGTGATTCTCCCAAAATTAACATATAAATTTAACTCTATCTCTATCATAACGCCATTAGGCTGTTTACATATGTTTACAAGCTGATTTTGATACTTATATGAATATGCAAATGACTACTAGTCATAACAGCTTGGAAGAAAAGAAAAAAACTGGAAAACTGATATCTCTTAATGCTGTACCTACCTACTACAAAGGTACACTGATACAATGGTATAGTACTGGCATAAAGATGTGGAAATAGATTGATGGAACACAACAGAATTCAAAGTGGACACAATTTTATACAATAATTAATTTTTCTACCAAAGCACCAAATCAATCCAGCGGGGGAAATGAAAGATTTTTTAAACAAATGGCTGGCTCTGGAACTTGATATTCACATGAGATTTAGTTATAAGAAAATATTTGCCAAATACTCAGATCTTAACTAACCATAGTGTGTTTGCAGTCATTTTTCAAGTCAGATGGTGTTCCATGAACTTGCAACTCAGACAATGGCACAACTACATTTCCTCAAGACAACCATGGTACTTCAGGATGCAGTAAAAGTATTTTGTGTGTACTTCTCATTTTGTATCACAGAATATTAAAAAGTTTTGTACTCAAGAATGAAGTTATGGGCAAGCCCCCCCCCCCACTAAAAAATGGAATTATTTTTTGGAGGGCATGTCCCTTGTAGTACAAGCTTCCCCTGCTAGGTTAAGTGTTGGGATCAGTGTACCAGCTAGCATTGTTGTGAGATAATGTTTTTGGCTTTAGTGAATTTTTTTTTTCTAGATTCTTTCAACACATTTGTCCATTTCATGATCAGTGATTTACAAGTGCACCTACCCACATAGCGCTGAGTGTTCAGTAGAAGTACTAAAAGGCATCAAAATTGATGAGTTCAAAAACTATTCTGAGCAGTGGAGAAAGCATCCTGATGGGTGTATTGCATCAAATGAAGAGTGCTATGAAGATGACTGAGATTTTAAAATGTAACAATAAATACACAAATTTTTAATAAATAAATACCAGGTTTTTTTGAGTCCCTCCTCGTATAATGAAATTAATAATTTATACTGCTTTATCAAGGGCATTATTCAAGAGAAGCTGATTTGCTTTTTTTGTGTGCGACTGTATCTACTATTACAGTTTGGTGTCACTGTCATTCTGCTAAAACTTCAGCAGTTTTTCCAATCATTACTTTTGCAGCATCCATGTAAATGTCAACACCGTGTAAAAGGCAATAACATCTTGCCATTATTTTGAAAATAGCTTTGACTCTGTAGTCTTCTTGAAAAAGTCAAAGGGACCCTCACAAGGAACCACAAAGCACCCTTTCAGAGCTACTGATTAGATGATAGATAGCTAGCTAGCTAGCTAGCTAGCTAGCTAGATAGATAGATAGATAGATAGATAGACAGACAATAAATAGACTGGAGGTAAATAAAGATTTAATTAATTAAAGTAATTTAGCATATTGAAAGAGCTATTATTAAATAAAGTTATTCCTATGTATTCATTATCTTAAGCAGAAAGGTGTCTGCCCATTCTTATCCTGGTTTGTTTATAGAAAACCAAGTCTACATTTTTCTACTTTTCAAATCAGTTAGAAAGAAAACAACTTTTCATAATAATATACATACTTAAACATACAAGTAAATGTGTATATATATATGTGTGTGTGTGTGTGTGTGTGTGTGTGTGTAGGTATAGATATATAGAGATATAGATATAGATACATACAAACAATAGGCAACTTGCATTTTTGTCATCATGACTTTGAATAATATTGAGTATAATATGATCTTGGAAAGAGGACTCTGGTTGGCTTTCACACTATTTAGCAAGGTATGGGGCACAGCTTTAGCCACAAAAGCTAGTCAAGATCTGTTATCTTCTGCTAGATTTCCATTCACCCCAAACTCTGTGACCATATCTCTGAAAGTCCCACTGTAGCAAATCTAGTTGTGCTACACTATATTATTCAAGGAAGATGGGACTATTATATTTAACTCTTCGTTTTCTTAAGTGAATCATTTTATGGGACAGATGCTAAAGGGGAGGAAAATTTGTCAAGAAAGGTTTCTAAAAGACACAGTAAGCCGGGCATGCTGGCTCATGCCTATAATCCCAGCACTTTGGGAGGCCAAGGTGAGAGGATTGCCTGAGCCCAGGAGTTCGAGACCAGACTGGGCAACTTGGTGAGATCTCATCTCTACAGTAAATCAAAAAATTAGCCAGGCGTGGTCGTGCGTGCCTGTAGTTCCAGCTACTTGGAAGGATCACCAGAGCCCAGCAGGTCAAGGCTGTGATGGCCATGAGCCTACCACTGTACTCCAGCCTGGGCGACAGAGTGTGACTCCAACTCAAAAAATAAAAAATAAAATACACAGTAATTAGCTAGAGACATCACTCTTTCCCCATGACAAAAGGAAGACAATATTTGTGGTGTACAGCGTGGGCAAAAAAGGTGCCCCTTTAACACATTCCATAACTCTCTGCACTTTTTAGTTCTTATCTGCCAGGCAACATAATAACATTCCTTCCCACACAAGTCCACATTAGGTCAAATATCGATTTTGGAGCTGGATGAATAAAACAAAACATTTGTAGAAGAGCAAATTATCAGTCACATTCAGACAGTCAGATATCATTAAATATCAAGCTCCCAACATTCAGATTCTTTAATGTTCAGATTGTCAGTAATAGGACTTCTACGAATTTAAACGCAGAATCTTCTCATACTTTCCTATTGTATGTTAGAAAATTAATCTGGAAAAGAAATTCTGATATTAATATTTTTATTTCCTATGAGGGTCATTATCTTCCTTCCTTCCTTCCTTCATGCCTTCCTTCTTTCCTTCCTTCCTCCCTCCCTCCCTGCCTTCCTCCCTCCCTCCCTCCCTGCCTTCCTCCCTACCTTTCTCCTCTCTCCCATTAATCAAATATTTTTTGAGCACCTACAATGTGCCAAACAGTTCTATTGTATCTGTAGCATGGTATTATGCCTCAATGTGTTTGGTTTTTTTAATCTATAGAAGTGATTAGGGAATCTTTGGAAACCAGTGCAACAGGAACTATACCAATAACACATAATTATCTAAGACAGCAACAGCTTCTTCCATGTAATTATGCATTTTCTCCAGTCTCAGCTATTTTTTCTCCTATTGTGTCCCAACTTCTGTGCTGATGATTGTGCGCTGTATTTCTTTTAATATTTCCTGTTAAGTATGTTACTTTGGTATTGTGTAATTTTCTGACTTTTACTCAAGTCCACTCAACAACACTGATTATTCACTTTGCAAATAATTTACTCCCTTTGCTTTGCTGTTTTCATTACCATTACTGAAATTTGCACTCACTTATCGTCTTCTGCCACACTTATAAAACACACATAAATCTAAGAAGACAATATAGCATAATGTTTAAGTAAGAGCTTGGGCTCTGAAATCAATCTGTCTAAATTTGAGTTCTAACTTGGTCTTGTCCTAGCTTTGGAAACATAGTTACATCACTTAACGTCCCTAAGTTTCTGTTTTTTCATCAGGAAGATGAGGCTCATCATAGTAACTCCTTCATAGATCTGCTTTAAGATTAAATGAGATAATGTACACAAAGCACTTAGTGTAGAACCCGGCACATAGTAGGGGAGCAAGAAGTATTAATCCAATAAAATTAATAGGGTAAATAGATTACACTAAATTCACTTATTATCTTGATTGCTATAGCTTAACCAATACACTTCGCACTTTTGTTCATTACAAATAATCATCACTCTCATCGGCTGACTTTTGGACTGAAACTCACATCATTGGCTCTCCTGAGACTTCAGGTTGCTGACTGCAGGTCTTGGGATTTGTCAGCTTCCATAATGCATGAGCTAATTGCTTATAAAGCATCTCTCTATGTTTCTCTCTTTCTCACTGTGTGTATATATCATGACATATACATGCATCCTATTAGTTCTGTTTCTCTGGAAAACCCTGCATAATACATATGGGAATGAGACCAAACTGTAGAGTGCATGCTTTGCTTCCCATAATGGCGCCCATGTTAGAATGGTGTCCCAGTGCTGCCAGATAACTTGTGTACCAAAAGAAATCCAAAAGCAGGGAGTTTTACTATCTAAAGTTTTAAGTACTGGCAACAAAGTCCAGCTGAAAATAAGCACTTCTCATGAGCCAAGCAAAACATTTTTAGAGGTCATTGGCATCCCAGGACTTCTCAATATTTACCTTAGTTTGGAGTAGTTAGGAGCTATTGGAGGTTTTCTGAGCAAGATTATTCATATGTTCACACATAGAAATAAAGGTTCTTGCTATAATGAAAGTTCAAATGACAAAAGCCAAGCAAAGAGTAATAATAATAAGTCTAGAAAGGAATGAACATTTGAGAGTGTGACAGGAAGAGACAAGAATGAGTAATGAAATTCACCATTCCCAAACCAGGTGAACTAGGCTGTTGGCAGAAGTATTTCTTCTCCTACTACCACAATAGCCAGTTATGAATCTCTGATTTCATTTTTCTTGACCAAGGAAGGAAGGACGGGAGGGAGGGAGACGAGGGAGGGAGGG